>NW_017299966.1:1341128-1362606 GCF_001594075.2 Trachymyrmex cornetzi
CCGCCGCCGCCGCCACCACCGCCTCCGCCACCTCCGCCGCCACGACCACCGCCGTCGCCTCTCTGCGAGCCCCGGTCGTTCGCTTGGGGTGCTCGCGCTTTTTTTATATACTATATACATATACATACATATATTGCTCTTCGATGTAGTTTCGTTCGCGATGTCAGAGAAATGGTAGAGCACGTAGATATACGATTCGAGCAATGATCGGACTAACCGTCGGTTAAATTGCACTATGAGAAGCACGTGATATAAACGGATTGACGTTTGCGGAACTGGAGAGCATTGCTATATTGGCGAGAGATCCGTACGAAATGTAAAATATTATTGATTGCAGTAAGCAAAATTGTTTTATCCTAGATGAATGGCAAACGCCAATTGCTTGTGAGAAATGATGATGATCGTTAGAATTATCACTCGACATATACCTTTATTTTCTTTATTTAATTTAACGATATTCGGCGTTGTGAAAAAAAAATGTATCGCCAATTAAAAGACAATTGGAACAGTTCTTTTCTTTCAGTATCAATTTTCGCGATAGAAATTTCGTATAGATTACAAACGTTTAATCTTCCAAAGCTTGCACGTTTTGTTATTAAATATATTCTTTTATAAAATTTCTTTGTCCTTTGTTTTTCGATAAAAATATAATTAATTAAAAATTAAAAGACCAAAAAAAAACAAAAAAATTAAGGCTCTTGAAATTGTTAAATACTATCAAAGTTAAGAGATCAAATGCCGTTATAAAGACAATCCGAGAACGTATAGTCACGTTAGAACATTTGTGGTACATAACTAGTAATAATGGTAGTGATAATCAGCTAATAAATAAACAAACGTTAATCTGTTTATATTAAATTACGCTATATCCTATTTTACTCGCGAAATGACGTGCCGCGGCGCGCGTTATAGCATTCTCGATTGTTGCACCGTTTAACCGATTCGCTAATAGGGAAGCTAAAGAAAAAGAGTACATAACACAGATGCTTCACTTCACCCTCTCGGATTCCCTTTAGCCCTTGATGTACGCTCCGGGTAGGACCTCCTTTTAGTATCTTGCGCACGTAACCGATCGCGATGACAACGATTTACGTGCTTTCACTTGATCTCGTTGCATTTCGCTCGGAAGGGCAGCCTCTTCATGAACTATTTGGAATGAAAATACGGAGAATTTTTATTTTCCGTACAAGTTTTATTATATAATTTATAATATATTTAATTTAATGTATCGTATTTAAGATACAACTATTTAAATTTGAAAACTGTCAATTAATGAGAAAATATTAATGCAAAAGCTTAGTCTAGCAATATAATCGGTTGTGCATATTAGACAATCTTGCATCATTACATTTCTAATATTAAAATGTCACACTAACTAATCCTCAAACGGTAGAATGTACAATAGTTACGCGTAAACAGAAAGAAAAAATAGAGCTTTTTAATCCGTTTAAATTTATTACTCTCATAAAATATTTTTCTCCTATATTTATTTCAAATAGGTTTTTTATATTAGAGATTTCTCTTAATTTCACTATGTCCTATATATCCCGAAACTTTTTTTTTCTTTTTAAAGGATTAATAAAATAGAAAAATAAATAATAAAAACAAACCGATGACGCGACTATCGCGAATAAAAAAAATAGAAAACAAAATAAAAAAAAATACTTGGAGATATAAATAAACAATGAATGTCCCATTTCTTTACAATCTGTTTTTAAAAAAATACTAATTTTATATACACGGATACATGGGTGCGAAAAGAGACCCAACCTTTGTGTAATGTGAATTAAGTGAGTGTCGGTATACACTGTTTTTATTAACAAATTTTTTTCGCTGCGAGCGAATTTTATATTTTTATTCGACTATACGTAGCAGTAACAGTAGAAACGTGAGGAAGTGTACAAAACGAGTTACGGTAATCGGACGCGTTGCCTCACGACCAGAGAGAGATTACATCTAAGTGCCGCCGCAGAATTTATCGCTCGGCAAAAGAGTACTGCTTTATTATGCATTTATAGACACACACACGTCGCGCAGTTTCAGTAAGCCGACCTCGCGACAGGGGCCGTTGCTAGAGGGATGCTGAGTCTCTCCCGCCATTGCGGGTTAGGTATAGCCCCCCACTTTTCTCGTCGATGAGAGCGACGTAGGAGCATCGCGACTACTGCTAAAAACGGGGATCGATACTAAAACGCTTTTAAAATCGAGGCTTTTGTAATTAACTCGCCAACTTATCCAAGTCTGGCGATACGTTGACGATGCAGCCGCGCCGGCTGAACGCTGCATTTACGTGCGACACGATTGTTCGAACCATTCATCCCTTTGCCTTGCGTTCGAATCATAGCTCGCACTATGTGCACTATAAATCTAAGAGTTCAAAGAGCGTTTATCTTGACAAATGAAATTATTCTTGTTCGGTGGATTATTTTGTTTCAATACGAGATTTCGAATCTTCGATATAGAATATTCATCGAACTATGCATATACTTGCAGATACTTTGTTTGTGATATGACACGATTTAGATATACTATGTATTTTATGTTAGAAAAGTATCGATACCTTGATAAATTCGAGGTATTTCGATATAATTTTATTGCCATCCAAAAGGACTTAATACTATAATTATCGCGCGATACCTGATGTCATCTCTAAAGACATTATCAATGACTCGAAATTTTCTGTTAATGCATTTCAATTTGCAGTATTATGTCAGAGTCGGTATTCTTTATGAATGTGAGTATATCCGGATTTAAGCTTAATAATATCTCCTGATAGCATTTACAAATTAACGTAATATTCCTCTCTGAAAATGTAATTCCTGATAACTGGATTACTTTTACGAACATCTCAGGTTGATAATAATAGCAGATTTTATACAGTTGCTTGTTAATTATCTTCTTACTTCTCATCCATCGTCCCGACTGGACTTCTCATTAGTTGCACTTGCCAACTACAATATTCTCATCAATTCTACGATCGTATCAAGATTATGTGCCATAGACACATAGCTCAAAAAAATAAAAAAAAAGAGGAAATATTGGTTGAGCGCTTCGCTCTGATGTTAACAGCATGAAAAAGAGAGATAGTGCCAGCCATTCATTCCTGCATATTTGCAAAAAAAAACCGATGGTTTCGGAGGAAAAAAAAGGCAACTTGTATGAGTAAGTTTTTCAAGTGTCAAGCAATTTTTCTCAATTAGATGCAAGAACATGTTGATATGTTGGAAGATATTATCATTTCATGTCTTAACCCATATAACTTGTCTTTGACAGAATTGTAATTTTTTGTAAATATTACAAAATTGTATGATCTCTCTCGCGGCATTGCAACGTTCTTCATTTAGTAAAGTTGATTCTTAAATCGTGGATTTACATTTGAATAACTTTTAAGTATGTATGAAAAACATGTTGTATTTCAAAAAAATTTTCTCTTCAAACGAAATATTCTTTAAAATGGTTATTTATAAATTTCGAAGCACGCGCATTTCGCTCTTCACATTAATTCGTTCTTTAGATTTGTACTCGGAGAATTTTTTTTCAACCTTTTTTTCTACAGATAACGAATTTTATAAAACGTAGTAACTTATGCGGATTCATGTATGTTTCAGTAAAAATATTAAATATATTTTCTCTCTAATATTACATAACTTAGAGCTCTAATTTTGAATTCCTAAATTAATATTTAAATTTTATTTCAGAAAATTGAAAAATAAATATTATTTCCCTATTACTTTTCCTTTCAATCGTTACTTAACAAAATTATGGAAATAGCGTTTGATTATGCTATTTAATTCAAATGTTATATCATTTTCAATGTTTCAGTTATATTCCAAGCATATAAGCAAAATCAAATATCTTATTTTAAGTTTAAAACTCATTATTGCGCAATGATAATGATAGCTCTCATTTAGTTATTTTTCCCAAAAATGAGTCGGACATTCCGAATGTTGTGTACGATATGCGTAACGTGAATATGTTTTTCTACGGCAATTTTTTTTACGGCGGTATGTCGATACGTTCCCTTGCGTAGCCGTCAAGGAATGGCGCGAGGACGCGGATAAGCAAAATGCGAGATAGGAAAAGAGATAAGATACGCCCTGGACGATGGAGTACCGCCCTCCAGCGAGCGCGTTTTATTTCGCTTTTTAATAAGGACCTCGTTTGGAACTCTAGGCTTTAAATAGATCAATACCTACGTACTTCATCCCTGGCAACGAACCCATCGCGTTTCCGCTCGCTTCAACCCCCTGGCCACCCTTTTTACCTCGCACTCTTCCACTACCAACTCACCCTTTCTCTCTCCCACCCCGCCTGCCTTCACCATCCGCCTGCCTCTTCCTCGCTCCACCTTCGCCGTCTCCGTCTGACCCACCTGTTCACCCTAATCCGGTATCTTCTTTCCCCTCGTTACGCATAATACTATCTTTCTCTGCGTTTCTGTTTTCCCCCTTTTCTCCTTTTCGTCTTTTCCATCCCCTCCATTCATCGTGTCTCTCGCTCGCTCTGTCTCGCTATCTCTCTTAACAAACCATCCGCGAGGGATCACCCTTTTTCGCGACTCCCCTCTATCTACTCTCTCTTCCCTCGATCGCGGCACACACGCTTATTTACAAACGGTTCCCTGTACAAGTGCGTTCTTACACATGCATTTATTAGTACGTAACGCGCTGTATAATGAGCGTGCGTGTGTACTTGCATAAGTGCGTTCGTGCGTGCACACGCGCGCGCGTACACCGGTCTGTTTTCATTTTTCCCTTTATTCCTCTCTAGCGCGCTATTCCAAAGCTTGATAGTGTGCCGGTTGTGGAGATAGGTGGCGGCCCGCGGCTCGCGCGGCCCGCTTTTTCCCTTTTTCTACGCTTTTTCCCCTTTTTCTACGCTTTTTCCCTTTTCCTCGGGGGTTTTTTCCTTTTTATTCTTTTTTTTTCCTCTGCACCTGCCGCACCCCTCTCAATCCCTCCCTACCTACCCTTCCGGATCCTCTCGTCCTCCCTCTCTCGCATCCCGCCACCCCTCGCCCTCGCCCTCACAGCGTCGTTTGTCGGCCTCTCCGCGTGAATGGGCGAAATGTAGGTAGAAGCCCGTTTTCGCTTTCTATACGGCTCTCGGCGAAAACGAGAGTCACGTACGTTCCGGAGCACCACCAACGTTTCTAGCACCCGATATATATAGCAGAGCCCGCAATCTCTCCCCCTTCTCGCTCTTTCACCGCGGCACTCTTCGTCATACTGACCAAATGCGCGTTATCTGTGCGCACTTGTTTATACAAAATCATGATTCTCTACTTATTCAAGTGATACAATTTGTATTATGAGCAATTCATCTTCGCTACAATTTGTATCCATCTTTATCGCGTTAGTTTGGATACTGATAATATTAATAATATATGTTCATCTCGCGTTACGCAGATTAATTCTCGAAAAGCTGATCGTTTCCGATCGCTTGTATAAAAAAGATAGTTAACGATTCTATTATTAAGTTGGTATTAAGTTAGTTTTAAAATCCGCAAATAAAAAATAATTTAAACTAATTTATACTATGAATTACAAAATATTAATTATATAGGATATATTTTAATTAGTGTCAATCTCTATTCTAAGAACGTTTTTCTATTGATCAAACATTAAAAAAAATTTATATAAATAGGATCTCGAAACGCTTACTTTATAAGGTAGGAAAAATTTTATTGTTTAATAATCAAACAGTCAATGGAACTAGTAATAAAGTTAAACAAGACAAAGTTTAATACAAACAAATAAAAACAATCAAGATACAATAAGACATAACGTTTTATTACAAAATTGTTCAAAATTATCTCCTTCTTGTTCTTTCTCTTTCTTTCTCTCTCTTTTTTTTCTCTTTCTTAATCCTCTCTTCTAAAACTGATTGTAAGCATTTTCAAACTTATGTATATTTAAATTTTTTTAAATGTTTGATCATTAGAAATACATCCTTAGAATAATTGACATCAATTAAACTATACCCTGTATAGAGCGTTCATAGAAAGATTAGCACTCGAGGAATTGACAGTACGCGCGTATATTGAAAAGTAAAAATTCTCAATCCTCTGTCTTTACACTTGTTCTTAATTGTCTTTTTATTTATATTTATATTTGCCAAAGTGTTTATTTATATTTATATTTTCCAAGTTCATTTTGTATTCTATACAGTACAAAGTTTGCAGCAACATTGCTACAGCTTATGCAATATTACTGTAATATTACTGCAATAATCTGTAGTGTTATATGGAATATTCTTATATTTATACTTCAAAACTTTATAATTTTAACATGAAAACATCACGAAATATTCTCGAACTTTGCAAAAGTTTTTTTTTGTAAATTAAAGAGCGAATTTTAATTGGTATAAAAATAAAAATTGTCTTTTGAATGAAAGGTGTTTACGAGAAAACTCGACCCAAGGTTAAAAAACTGGTGAATTATTGCGAGAGTTTTTGAATGGTAAAAATTTAATTTTTGCTTGCATGTGCGAACATGTTACAAAAATGCTTTTTCACGATATACTACAAGTTTCCACTGATACAACATGAATGTTGGCATTTTAGTGAATTCGTCTAACCGATTATTTAATCCATTTAAGTAAAACTAATTGAAAACTAAAGTGCAACTTTCAGAACTGTTATTGTAAGTGGAAGTTGATTTAAGTGCTGTCTAGTTTTTCAACTTTGAGTCAAGTTTTTTTTATAAACGCCTTTAATTCGGAATAAATTTGTGTGTTTTTATAGTAATTAAAACGCAAATTCTTTAACTTGCAATCAAAAGCCTTTTCAAAACTCGAAGACAAAGATCTCGTGATGTTTTCTCATATCTTTAAAAAATACTTGACTTTTGAGCGATCGAATATGAGATCATTGGGGAAGTAAAGGATTTTCCTTTCGGACTTTCCGAGTTCGTCGTTCCTTTGGGATCGGATTCATCCGCGCCCTCGAAACAGGGGTGAGAAGAGGCCGGATCTCCTTCTCTGTTGCGCCTCGTCTCCTGCACCTATCCCGCCTCTCTTGCGCGCGCGGAGTCGATTCCTTCTTTTTTCTCCGCCACGGACCTACGCGCCGGAAAGGGTGATTTGTCGACCTGACCTCGAGAACCATGGGAGCGTCCTTGACCTATCGAACGCGGACACAGGACGTCGGAAGTAGTGGATGTCCCTATGCAGCGGATTCCTTGCCGTGGCCGCCGATTGACGCGCGCCGTCCTACGATCGATCACCGTGAATTCACTATGAATCTCGTGCGCGGGAAAATGTTCGGCGGGACGACTAACTCAGTTTTTTAATCTTTTATCGATTTGACGCAGTTATACCGTCATGTATCGACTTTTGTTTATCAACGAGGACGCTTTACGATGATACGAAATAAATGAAATACGAAGACTGGTATACTGTCTATACACACAAACTGTATAATATGATTTATTACTGATATCCAATGAGAAAAAGGGAAAATTGAATATCTGAGATTTGCAACAATGTCAGCAGGGTCATTTCATATCGTTAAATATTAACTTGATCTACTTTCTATATTCGTCAATGAAATGTCTTACTTTTGTTTTCTGTAATATGTCTGTTAATTTAATAAAGTCTAAGAAAACGCGTAAGACCGAATGTTAAAATTAAACTATTCGATTTCTTAAATACTTGGAAATTTTATATGATCATTAGAAAAAAAATTCTAACTCAACAAGATGTCGATCAACATTTCGATAAATCAGCGGATGCAGGAAATATTACTCTCGTATTACAGACTCGAGATTACGAAGTTACGTTAGACGCATCATCTTAAAGATGTCCTCGTTAAATCCGTCTTTACGTTCAAATCGCGAAAAATCAGCAAGGCTACAGGCAAGCGAAGAGGAATAATGGGAACGTTCGCTCGTCCGCTAGACAAGGAAATGATGGCGGGGGCTCTACACACATATCCGCGAGCCGTATAATTTCCGCGAACCGCCGCAAAATCAATAAAAGAAACATTACATCGGCGGCTGGCAGTACTGAGCTTGGCACGGGCCATGGGATTGGATGGGGAAAACGAGATGGGAACGGGGCGCGCAAGCGTTGCTAGAAACCTTGACGGTGGCAGAAGGGCTCGGTAGCTTGGCTATTCGGCCACTAAAGAAGGTAAGAGAGAAAGAGGAGAGAGAAATCTCGGGGGGAGGGGGAGGAGAGGAGGAGAGGGACGACGCAGGCGGGAATAGTAGGCGGCATGGAAAGCTGCCGGATGAGAGAAGCGAGTCTTATGAAATATGGCCTCCTTGCGGAGGAGCTCGCTTGTGTTCCGCGTTGCTGGTATGGCTGGCGTTCTGCGCGCAGAAGAAACGAGTTCTAAAGGGAGCGAGGAGGACGGAGGAAGAGACAGAGGGCGAAAGAGAAGAAAAAGGATTTATTCTATTCCAGGATTAAGATTCCCATAAGGACGCTAAGCTTTGCGTTATGAAGACAGCTAAGAAAAAATCTATCGTGATATATTTCGGACAATTATATCTCTAAATTTGAAACGCAAGTAAAAGTCGTAATATTCAGAGGATTGGGTGCTGCTAAAAAAAAAAGGTACCAGTTCTTGTTCGATCAAGAATTAATATTACACATTGTTAATATTAATTAATTAAAGTCTACAGTTTTTTAACGTCTACAGCGATGCCGCGAAAATTAATAGCTTTAAGAGAAAAGAAAATAAAAATATAGTCACGTTGTGTGTTAATGAACCTCTTCAGTGACGCTTTTATTCCGAGGTATCTAGAGATAGATTAATATAATAGGTATAAAATTTTGGATGCATCGTCACGATCGTGAGCACATAATTTATATGAAACGCATGTGAGTTACACGCGTAATTCTCTATCATCACCGATGAGCAACAAGATATGGTATTTGCGACTCGCAGCGAGGAGATCCTTTCACGTGGCGCGGGGAGTGACGGCGAGAGGCGAACGGGGTAACTCCGCTTGACTATATAACAGTTTGGATTACGACGTAGCCGTACTCACGATCGAGAGAATTGATCGCTATAGAACGGAATTGGGACGTGGATGCAAGGAGAGAGAAAAAGGGGGGGGGGACTAAGGAATTCAGCTTTATAAGCTATATGAGCGCGCGAAGAGATATTGGAAGAGAGATATATTTTTTATACCGTTAATGCGTTATTCAAACGATCAAGATTGCGGAACATGTAACACGAATCTGGGATATTAATTTTCGATTGAAGATTAGTTACGCTACATTTGCAATTTATTTTTCCGTCGACGTCTCTTCTTTGAAAATTTCATATTTGCAAGCGTTGGCCAAAAATATTAGATACTTGTATTTTTTTCATTTATATGAAAGTATTTTGCCTACGTTGTTACACATTAGTAACCGGCGTTATACATAACTTAAGAATTCTTGAAACAAAGGATAAATTACAGTAAGTACTATGTATCAATTTTTGAGCTAAGACTTTAAATAATGGTTAATAAAATGCCTAATATTTTTGGCCAAGGGTAATTCCTTAATTCGCACTGTTAATTATTTACGTGAATTTGTAAAAAAGGATGATTGTAGTTGTCTATAATTCGAATTGTATTTAAATGCGTGTTTCAATAGATACGATTTTATTAGTCAAAATAATGGATGAAATTTATAAGTTCATATTATCATTATTTAATATTATTTAAAGATAATATTAAAAATATATGCTATATACATTACAAATGTTGAAGTTAATACATTAAAGTAAATAATAAGCAAAATTAGGATGGAATGAATAAATCTATATTTTTCTACATTTTTTCTATTTAACAATACATGTTAAGCCAATTGTTAAATTATTTCAAGTTTAGGTTGATAAAAATTTTTTTAAGAGTTTAATTTCTAAAAAAACCTTTTAAAAAAGTGTACGTCAAACACATTAAAAAAACGAAGAGAATATAAAGATATGTAAAGAAATTACATCCTTTTATGGAGAAAAATATTGTATTTGATTGAATTAACTGAAATTCTGGTGGAAAATGAATGATCTAGAATATTCTTGTTAAATCTATTAGATTTTTGATTAAATCTACTAGAGCTCTAGTAGATCTAAATCTAGTAAGTTTAACGGATCGTTCATCTTCCATCAGAATTCCAGTTCATTGAACCAAACATTTTTCTTCGTGTTCTAACACAAAAAATGTTTATTTTTTAATAAACGATTTAAATATAGTTGTTTTTGTAGCGTTTTTTACTTGCAATTTTTATGTTAATATATATCATTAATATTGAATTTATTGTATTTGGCTCGTAGCCCTTTTGCAACATTATTTCTTTTAATTAATGTAGTTATTCAATAAATAAATTTGAATATAATTATTCAAGAATGAATGGTTTAAAAGTGGATTTGAAATAAATGGAATTATAATAGCCAAGTATCTTATTAGTCAAAAAGGCTTCGAAGAAGTAGTTATTTATAAAAAAAAAAGGTTTGTTAATTCTAAGACACATAAGACGGACTAAAAGTGACTAAAGTAATCAACTGGACTATAATAAAAAAAAACTTGGCATACTCGAGTCGTATTAAAAGGTACGCTGTTAAAAAAGTGTCAATTTAATAATTTTTAAATTACATAAGTTAAATTTAATTTCATAACATTACATTAAATTTAATGTATTTGTAACTGAAAAGTATATTTGTATACATGTACATGAAATTTGATGTACTTTCCATAAAATTTTATGTGGAGTTGTATGAAATTTTATACACATGTTCATTACGTTTAAAATTACTGTTACTTAGTCTTCATTTAAACTATTTTTACTACGATTTCTTATTATTTAATTATGTAAAATATCATGTACATTCTAGTAATTTGAAAAAGAAGTATTTTCGAAAAAGATTTCGATTTAAAGTATCGAAACCCTCGAGCATTGCTGTACGTACATACATCAAAAGATTATTGCATGGAGAAACAGGCAGCGCGAGAAGTCCGCGCGCGAACTAGCCAGCTTGTTTCTTGCGGTCGGGGAGAAGTCGAAAACCTCTGGTGAACCCTACATACCCCCCACCACCGCGCGGGCCCCTCTGACTCCTTTCTTTCGTTTCAGACCGGGCCTGCTTGCCCGGGTTTGAACCGCGTACCTAAAATGCAGGCTAGGTTTTCGGACGGACTCGCGCGCGCGCGCGCGCGTACCCGCCCACCCAATATTCCCCTCCATCGGCCGCGTTGTTAGGCATCTTCCTCTCGTTGCTAGGGCCCCGCACTCGATAAGCCTACCCTACCGCATTCTCCTCCTCACCTCCTCTCGTATACTACCGTCGCCGAATAGTCCCAAAATGCATCGGTGCCTCCGCGCCTCACCCCCCATCCCTCCTCATTGCGTGGCAAGCAATGCCGAACCTCTCTCTCTTTCTCTCTCTTTCTCCTCCCCCCCCCCTCTCACTCTCTCTTCTCCCTCTCTCTTCTCCCTCTCTCTTCTCTCTTCCCACGTCTACTACCCTCTTTACGTCTCCACGGCACGACGCACGACAGCCCTACCCGCCGAACTACCTCTCCCTTGGTTGCTAGGTCCGCTTTTTCGCGAATAGAGCCGATGCATGTCTCTTCCATGTGCATTGGATTTTGGACATGTGACGAAGTTCAAAACTTATGCGCGATGCGTATCTGAGTCATGCTTTAATTTTAATACGTTATGAATCACAGTCTAGTCGAATAGCAAAATGGAAGACACGTTAATAAAATATAAAATTAATATCTTGTTATTATTGCATGTCTGATTATATCATTTTTTTTTTAATTAACTAGTATGATATCTTTCCCTCGAATGTATTCTTTCCACTTATCGAGTGGTAAACATTTTGACAGAATGAACGATTAGGCGGATCGAAAAAAGTTCGATTTCTTTGTGATGTTTTCTTACGCGATGTCTATGAGATAACGTTGAAATAAAAAATTCTAAAATTACTTATACACACATACACGCATACACACAACGCGCACGCACACAGACCTACCTAGCAAACAATCGTTACTTTTGTTGCAATTTTATTCTATTATATTTATTACAAAAATAGATATGTCACATTTTGTCCAGATTGCATTTAAACAATGTTTCGCGTTATATTTACATCAAATGTAATTGATGTAATTACGTAAGATTACATTATACACATTTAATATTAAAAAATTTTTTATTAAAGTTTTATTAAAAGATACGATTAAAAGTATACGTCTTATACTAACTACGAGACGCAGACGTGCCAGATTATTAAAAATGTTATTTATTCAGTATATCTCAGAAAAGGATCAGCTGATATAATTTTATAAGTAGTCATCAGTCTAAAATAAAACATCGTTTCATGAAGCGACGTTGTATGCTACATGTTGGTACCATTCCAGACAAATCGCTGAACTATGAAGGCGACAAACATCGTCAGCAATATTTTCGCACATATGTCACGTTACAAAGTTAGCTGATAGTGAACAAGTCTGCAGGAACTCAAGCGTATTAATCAAGAATTAACAATCATCGGACGAGAGAGAGAGAGAGAATTATTGCAGCGTTATTATTCGTGTAAGATTTATCTATTTTATAAATGTAAGAAAGTAACACGTATATATGCATATAGAATAATCTATTAAAAGATCGCATGTTGCATTTATACTAGAAAACATCTTAATTTCAAATCACTTTCAGAAACATTATCGAACGACATAATTAAATTTAAATTTTTTCCATTTTGATTCTTATTCCGTAGTATTAAATTTTCATTCTCAACAGAAAGTTTAGCAACAATAAGTATTTGTTTTTCCGAGTAAAGGAAACATTTAACTTTTAATATCGCCGATATAATATTTGAGCATATTGCGATTATTTGACGGACTTTCGCGTCGAGGAGAGGCGTGACAGAGCCGGAATTCAGCCGTAAAACCGCATGAGAATTCGCGAGCTAGGCGCGGCCCTGTCTCATTGCTAGAGACCCCCTCTTTCACTTCGAAGACTGCACCTAAATGCGCTATCCGCCGCGCTGCCCCCACCAAGTGCATTCCACCTATTTGGGCCCCCCACCATATGGTACCGGGCCGAAAAGTGCAACGGCCTAAATTCACGTAGAGGAAGGTAACAAGGGCCTTGGGTTTCTCCCACTCGGCGGCTCGGTGCAACAACCTAATTTCTAGAACCCTTTTCTTCTCTCTCGCACTCTTCCTCCTTTCTTTCCTCTTACGCGTTCCGTCCCCTCTTCCGCCCATCTCTCTGCCGCCGCCAACGCGTCTTTTTTCATCCTCACCTCGCGCGCGTTACCCCCTCGGCCCCTTGAGCTCCCACCAACCCTCACTGCTCTCCCTCAACCCGTCTACGCCGAAACTCGCCGCTCTCAGTCGGACGTTCGTCGTTTCGTCAGGCCCGCTCGAACCATCGCATCGCGCTTCTTCTACTTAATGCAATCGCTAGTTGGTTTTCGGCGGCAAGCCCTACCCTCCCCCTGCCCCCAACCGCTCCATCCGTTCCCCGCGGTTCCCTTCTTCGGCTTCGGCTATACCATCCCTCCGCCGATCACCCCGCCGAACTCCTACAGACTCGCTTCCATCTTTCGCCATTCTCTTTTTCCTTCTTTCTTTGCTTTACTTTTTTTTTTCCATTTGCCTCGGTGCAATCGTCTCCGCTTACTAGCGATTCGTGCATGCAATACAATCTCTCCTCTTGCTACGGCTAGCACGAAGAAGAGAGCGAAGACTTTGCACTCGCTCGCGGCCTCTCTCCTTCTCGCTCTTCTTTTTGAGACGGATCAGCGAAGATCCGTTTGTCATGAAGAATATCTGGTCAATCGTGTGATCATTTGAGTGAAAATAGAGTTAAATTCGTGAGAATAAAGTTTAGCCTGTTCGAACAGATTAAAAAAGAAGTCACGACTTATAGTACACGCAGCATCGCTCTGTCTTTCTTTCGGACCCTCGTCATTCAACGCTCATACATTTTTTAATCTTAGCTTCCTCTTTCTTAAAGCTTACTTTTTGTTATTACATTTGCTTTGTTGTATTCGCATCGTTACTTGTTTATTTTGAAGAAACACATCTTTCTATTTTATTTTTCATCTCTAAAAGGAGTTTATATGAAAATATAGTAAATATTAAATATGAACGCTCTAGCTACGATTCGTTCCTATGATGTCTTTCTAGAGCGCTGAGCTTGTCGGGCTATCTGAGATGCCGCGTTCACGATATTTAAGTCGTGTAAGCGTAATAAGACACAATTAACACGTGCAATCATGTTTAGATCGCGCTATAAGAGTCTATACAGTCTATTGGAATTACAATTAGCACGAAGGTCTCGCTGTATTGCAGAAATATTCATGCTCATCGATTTTTTACTTTCTGCAATTTATACGTCAATAGTTTCAATAAGTTATTAATATTTCACGTTCTGAGAGATTTAACATGATGATAAAAAGACAGAAACTGCGTCATTCAGCGATTTAGAAAATTATTATATATGGAACTCTTTTCAATTTACGCATTGAAAATAATACCGTCTCAATTATGATTGTTATATATTGCAGGAAAAGCCTACTTCGAATAAGCGCGAGGCTCAGGTTTGAACTCTAACTGGGATAATATTTTTCGCAATAAATTCGATCTTTACAGTGTTTTAAAATGCTTGGTAGGGTGATTATTATTAAATTGACGAATTGAATTTAATTTGTAATATCACTATTCCAACTTTAGTTTAGGACAATATTTTCAAGACCGGCTGTGTTTGGCATAGTGTATCCGATGAATATATCCAATATTTGAATAAATGAATAAATAATGAATGAGTATGAATAGGAGCATAAATACAATTTTTCTTTGTATTTATGAGAAATGAATAAATACTTTTTATTCGATTTGAATGAACATATTTGTGAATATTATTACAAATATTTTTGATTTCGCATTCACTAGTATTTTGTGAGACCGTATTATTTAATAAGTTTTTTTGTAAAAGCATCGTCAATGTTTTTAATTTTCTCCTCGGTATACAATTCTGTTTCTTAAACTTTAACCAATCTTGAAAATAGAATTTTTACATACTGTATCAGTAGTTAAGCGCGATTACGTTTGCTTATTAGTAAATCAAGATCATAAGAAAATCTATACTCTATAGGTATGCTTGTATCACAAACTGACAGATAGTCTCTGGAGGCTTAAAAGCATCTTCGTGACCTTATATGCAAATTTAAATTTAAATAAAAAAGTAAAGGTAGCACAAGAGAATTTAGCATGAAAGCATAAAATAAGTTACCTTTCATCACAAAAGCATATCTGATTATTACAGATCACTATGCTCAAACTTAAGGGGAAAGAGTTGCTTATTGAAACTTTTTTTTGTTTTATATTTTGTTATTATAATTATATTTTGTTTAAATAAATATGAATACTCGTAATCATAAAATATTTATAAATAAATTTGAAAATCCATAGATCTGAATAAATATATGAATAGATATTTTTTATATAAAAATTTTGAATAAATAAAATTTGTAGCTCAGGTATGAGTTCTTTATATTCATCGGACACATTTGGCAATTTGAAGAACTGAAAAATGTATGTAAAAATTCAAATAGAAATATTCCAGTTTTAATTTAGGACTGCATCTTCAAGATCGGCTATGTTCGACACGCAGTGTAAAGAACTGAAAAGTGTATTTAAAAATTTACACATAAATGTTATTAGGAATCAAACCTCGACCGTATTAGACGCTTCTTTACCTTATTTAAATTAATATTAATATCAATAATTAATATTAATATTCTTGTTAATTAGAATAATATTAGCTTATATATTAACTTAACAAAAGTTAATATTGTATCAAAGAATAAACATTCTGAATAATTCTGATTCTTGATATTCTGGACATCGATTTTTCGCGCTATCATATTAGTCCAACTAAATATTGTAATGCGAAAGGTTTTATTCTGATGCGGTCACCGAATGAGAATAGCAACTATAGCTTCCTCAAGTGGGTTAATTTTCTAACCCAGTTTTTTTTCATATGTAGGTCGATTGAATCAAAAGAAGATTCACGAAGCATATAATTGTTTTACTCTAGCATAAGGAATAATTACGCACATAAATAATAAATACGGAAGTATAACAATAAACATCATGTATCTTCTGTTATCTACACTAGTTCCTCGTTTTAATACTATGCGAGATAATTAAATTAAGTATATAGATAAAATTATAAAGTAAACGAACTCTATACGACATCCTAAGTTTTATGATTTTTTTCTAATTTTTTGCTGAGTCCAAAATAAAAAATTGATGATCAGATTCAAAAGAGGAAACATTTCCGAACGTTATAAAATATATAAGTCATTTTCAAATATAATACTTATATATATAAATGTAGTAAAAGTTAAAAAAAAATATTTAAATCATATTGGCCTAAATATATATTTTTCTCTATTTCGTAAAATGTTAAAGAAATAAAGCGAGCCAGTATTACTTTTATAAGATTACACATTCGTTAACATAATATCTATTAACGTGTAAAAATACAAAATAACTTTCCAAACAATAGACTTATTTACGTATTTACTTATCTATTTATATCTATGAAGGTGAATTAGAATCTATGATCTGAAATAACAAAAGTAGTAAAAGTAAAAACAATCAATATGGCTGGCATATTGATTCTACTTTACAAAGAGTTTTTTCTCTTTAATTATAAATAAAACGTTATGAAAAAAATATAAATTAAATACAGTGTTGTAAAATATCAATATAGAGCTACAATAATATAAACTACAGAAATTAAAAACTATCTCTCGGTAGCAATAATGTAGTTATAGAAAGCAATTATTTACATATAAAATATTACATCATGACCTATTAATGTATATAAATATAAATATTCACAACTTATTAATGCTATCTGTTGAATTCACCATTCAAAAAACAGCGAGTAATTCATATTGAGAGCACTAGGATGTATAGAATCTGATTACCTTAAACGGAAAAAAACGATTTTGCTGAAGCATCTATGTAAAAAATTAACTATATAGATACAAATCTGAAAACAATTTCGTTAGATTATTAAAATAATTACGTAGATATTTTAAGCATGATGAGCAATAAAAAAATTTTGACGTTTCAGAATTGAATTTGAGCGTCCTACATAATTATATTTTATAATCTAACAAAATTATTTTTAGATCTGCGTCTAGCTAAATTTTTAACAAAACCGTCCTTTCCGTGTATACGGACGTAGAGATTATGACATAACCGGGAAATGTATTAAAAATCGCATTAAATCGAAGAAGGGATTCTAGGTGCAGGCAAAAGTTCAATCGGCACGTGAAGGAAGAGCCGCGGTGAAGAAAATCGGTTAAAAGCAATTGGCGCATCGCGAGGCGTGCGAGAGCACAAGAGCGGAATGCACTTACGTTACTCTCTCGGCATAAGCCGAAACGCCCGGAGGGAACCAATTCCGTGGTAGCGGCATCGAGGACGGAAGAGAGAAGCTCGTTCTACCACGTTTCGCGAGAGAGGGAAGGGAAGGGAAGAGGAGGCGAACGGTGCAGCAAAAGTAGGAGAGGTAGACGGAGGGAGGGCACGGAGGAGAGTCAAATCATCCTTACACAAGATGATACGAGACAACCTCTGTGTTCCCCTTACTTCCCCGGCCACGGCCTAGCGACTTTCGTCCGATAAAGTCACCCCGGTGGCGCGGGACGGAGGAGAAAAGGAGACCTCTCTGAGAGGCCTCGGAGAATCGCGCTTTCGAATTTCACGCGAAATTCGGTCAATTTCGGCGTGCCTGCACTTTGTAGCTCGCGCGACCAGCCTCGTTTTACCATCACGCGCACGAATGGTTTCATTGTTTTTTCCTCCGCGCTTCCTCCCTCTGCTTCTCCGTATCGTCGTCGTCGTCGTCGTCGTCGTCGTCGTCATCGTCATCGTGGTGTCCGCTGTTTCGCACGGAGACCGCGTCCTCAATCGTCCGGGACCGTCGAATTTCGTCCCGCGTCGCGAAAGGATTATCAGCGTTGGACACGGCCGAGAACGGCGCAGTGGCCGGTGATGGAGCATAGAAAGGAGCTCGGCGTTGCACACGCAGGTTTCCTCACTCCGTTCGCGGTCCCGCGTTTCATGCGGATCAATGCCCCGGCAAAAGTTCTTTGAGCCGAGGACCACCTGCCCGCGAAGGACCCGCCCAGAGCGCGCAACGGCATCGGTGCATTGGCCCCTGTTACTCCCGTACGCCGTGACTTTACTTTACTTTACTTGACTCGACTTAGCCATCATGTATACGGGATTTGACGCCCTTTGTGGAACCGAATGCCGTGCATTCGAAGCTTCCGCTGCTGAAAACGACATAATATCCGGATATTTTTCTCACTTCTAAATCTCGTGGGCACTTTTGTCTTACATCAAAATAAATTACCATTTTTATATCGGGTTTATATTTTTGTGTAAATTAAATTAAGCAGATGTAATGAGTTTCCTGCTAAAGCGTGTTACGAGAACATTCGGAAAAGTGCATTTTTTCCAAATTTTCAACTTTTTATTCGCCCAAAAACATGATATTTTAGATGTTGTTAACCCGGAAATAATAACTTGGAGGTGATTTTTACACCTCAGTAGCAAGAAAAAAGCTCAGTCGTAGTATATATATATATATACATTTTTTTTTACTGAAAATTGTTTTAACCAAGAATCCACTTTTTATTTTCCTTTATTTGTTTTTAAATACCAAGTAAATCTGTATACATAATGATGTCAAATACATATTGATAAATTATAGAGTAATCAATAATATACAATATGTAATTAATAATAGTTACTTTTAATTGACATGTAGAAAACACCTCCGGTGATCACTTACATACAAAAAGAATTAGGTGCATGCAGATTATTTTTCGGTTAAGCAAACGGCTGTTATGAATAAATCTACGAACTCTTGTAAATCGCTTTAATTATTCATATCTATAATATCTTCTATTTTTGTGGATTGACGCGCTTCGTTAATGCTACTGCAACAAAACGATATCAATTCTTTATTATTCAGTAGCAAAACCGATACGTGAAATTGCTGAAATAAAATAGAAGTCACGGAATGACGAATTATGCTCTTTTACTGAAACCAAGTCTGGAGATATACAAAAAATCTAAAATTGCAAAGCTCTGTAAAACGTTGGTCGTTTCGTATAAATTTGTGACGAATTATTTTAGCCGTCTAAGCCGAGTGTTTGGGACGTTCGATGTTCGTAACTTTCGTTACGATGCAACGGCCTTAAACCCTCTAGGGCCAAACGCCGCTGCCGCGGCCGCGTTCGTAGGGCAACGTGCGTGACTGCGGTGCGTGTGCATGCGCGCCTCGTGTTCGCTCGCGTGTGCATATGTAGCGGGCGTTATACGTGCGCTCGGGCATATAGGCGTGCTTTCGTGCAACCGACCGCGCGACTGGTTGCACCGCGCCGAAACTTTATTTCCAGAATGTTTGATTTGAGAAAGAAAATAGCTCTGACTCGTTCCGCCGGTTTCATCTTCTGCAAACCGCGCCGTATATTTAACAATTTCTCGGTATTCCTCGACACAGAAAATTCTCGATGCATAATTACGCGCGAACGTCGTTCTCCTTTTCCATGCGGAATTCAAATGGATGATGCGTTCTTACATTGATATTTTTATGACACTTGAGAATATTATATGGCGTGTTGGCTCCGTTCGAGTAGAATTATTATTATTATTTTATTACCAGCCTAGTTCGACTTTACACCATTCTGTCTACTAATGTAAAATGCAAAAGAAATTTAAACTAGTCTTCCGATGTTTTAAACTAGTAGTCCAATGTTTTAAACCATGACGCGAATGTGTGCCTATTTCAAAATGTTGAATGTGATTGGCTTGTACCGCGAGACTTCCTGTGCGACAAGATTAATTGCCAATTATGCATGTACAATTTTAATTTACCGGATTCTAAAATTTTTAATAGTAAATCTCGTAGTATATAGACGGATTTGATGAATTAATTTTTTTCCTAAGGTAAGATTCATCCGATACAAGTAATAAGATTACACTTGTATTCTCATTTGTCTCGTTCACTCATGCTCGAGACATAAACATAATGGAAAAAAGATAGGTCCACCTTCTACTGGAATTTCTCATAACAATAGTGACAGAATGAAATTAGATCTACATTCACAAAGAGTGACGCTCACTGAGTGTTTCTCAATCAGCGTGCGTCTCAACCATTTGCCTGCATCTTTTTGTTGCGAATTGAAGAGAAACCCGTTGCTGAGGAATTTCTGCGGTTTCGGAACGAGGCGTAGAGTTAGTGCGAGAATCCAATGCCATTCAGCATGATGAAATAGAAACGGAAAAGAGCCAGAAGGAAAGGAGCGGAGAAAGAAAGAAAAAGGGAAAGAAAGAAAGAAAGAAAGAAACGAGGCCGGAATGAGAGCGCACAGAGAGCGGGGCAGTCTCGGGCGCGGATAAGCGACGTACACTAACGCAATGTGAATTTTGGCCCGGCCCGGCCCGGTCACGGTTTCGTAGGCACGCTAAAAATTCTTTTTCGTTCTTCCTCTCGACAATTGTTTCGTTGCATCCTGCCAGGCCGAGCTCCGCCACGAGTCCTGAGAGCGGAACGAACCAGGGTGCTAGCGTGTATTCGGAGTCTCGTATCTGTCATGACGAATGCTATCCACCTTCCCGAAATATGAAAAATTAACGGGACTCTATATTCTGCTAAATTACAAGTACTCAATTTTTCAAATTAAATTTAATTGTTTAGGTCCTAACGAATTCAATCGATTACAATAAAAATCGAGTTAACACGGGATGTTTATAGATGTATGCCTAGATACATAAAATTTATTTATTGTTACATCAATTCTTGCGCACTTGTTACAACACCGATCCCTAATCGCCCTTTTATAACCTTTAATTTTTTATAAAATTTATTGTCTACAGATGTAAATAAAGAAAATGTAAACGGTTCCTGCACCTCATTTCATTTGATAACGGTTTATTGAATTTTTCGCTAATGTAATTTTATAATTAACTTGATACGTATATTGTTTAATGATTGTAATGAAGAGGATTCGAAACAGAAAGGATCGAAATATTTACATTTTCTTCACTTATATCTTTAAACAATAAGTTTTATCTACGTACACGTTCATTCAGTGTTGGCTCGCATTGGCATTTTTATTTATTCTCAATTTTCTTTAATTTCTCCGTAAAGGTTTCCAATCCTCATTTTCTGTTTCCATCTTGTCCTTCGATATTCATTTTCATTCTTTTCTAATAGAGTTAAGTTAACTTAAATACTTAATCAGAATTACCTAAAAATACGTTACAGGATTTCTCCCTGAATAATTGTTTGTTTAATGGTGTGTGAATTTTTTTGAGATACACTCAAAAAAAGATAATCTAATTGTAAAGTGAAATTTCCGGTAACCTCATATTCTAAGCAGAAACTTTTACAGAAAGAGTATTCCTCTTCCAATGCACTGGACTATTCA
>NW_017299966.1:1362650-1368707 GCF_001594075.2 Trachymyrmex cornetzi
ACTCTAACTGTAAGAATATTGTGCTTAGCATATTTTTCTCTCGATTTCAGAAGATTCCTCTTGAGGCCGTATATAAGAATAAAATCCTCTAAAATTTAGCGGTTTCTGCTAATATTAAAATTATTTTTTTTTGGGTGTACATTTGATAATTCCTTGCTTCTTGCAGGGTAACGAAAAGATCAGTGAATAAAAAGAGGCAGAATGATGAAATATATAAGCGACTCGAGTAAATGCGACGATAAATTCAGAATAATATGTATCTCAAACAGTGTAAACTTTCTTTCAATCTACTTTACTGTATGATATTTTACGATATAAGTAATACTGCACATTTCAGGACTACAAAATAAATTCGCACATTAGCATAAAAGCGATATATATTCCTCAAACGTTATTATGTAACAGTGGAAAATTCTTTAGATTCATAAATGCATAATTTTTAAATTGAAGTTTCAAGATAGCATAATCATTTTTATAAATGTTGAAGTTGCGTAAATAACAAACTTGTCCTCTCCTTCTCTGTCTCCCTCTTTCTATTTACCTCTCTCTCTCTTTACATTATTCCCCTCTTTTTGAAATCGTAATTTTTTCATATTTATGCGTCGTCACATATTTATCCAATATGTCGAATGCTTTTAAAATTCCTAAGTTTATTTTACAAAATGTATTTTCTGGATTGGTTATTACGTGTATAAAATTTTAATTGCATATTGCGCATTTCAAATTTTAATTGGTAATTACAGATGATAATAATTTCCTCCCATATATTCCGCGATATATACGCGACCCGTAATGTATTCTCTGTAACTTATGCTAGCGTACTCTGAAAAACCTTTAAACTAGTTTTATCTACATGCGATAATATAATATAGCACTAATAATAATATAATAATACCATTAAATGCTTTTGTGTTTTACGATTTCCGCCATATAACGAATAACAAGTATCAAAATTATTGTACTAATAATCAATGCCTTGTGTACTTTTTACGACCGACTACCGCCAACCGAAGGTTATTCCTCCATCTGGGATTCTGTTTTACACAGAAATAAAAACTACTGGAGAGTCAAGAATATCGAGAATTGGGCAATATCCATCCCTTAAAGGAAACATTATCATTTACCCCATTCGAAACACCGGGCTCTTCTTCTATTACATTATGTCTATCAGATGCGTGTGTATGCGCGTGGCGGTTTATCAAGCAACCGTTTTGTAAAAAGGAAAAAAAGGAGAAAAGCAAAGAGCTGCTCGGGACTGTTGAGCGTGATCAGCATTATCGAATTAGCGCGATTGGCGTACGGTCGGAATTTCGCGATGGTTGCGCGGACCCGATGTGTTTGCATTAGCGAAGGCCGCCTGAGGGAATATTGCGTTTCGATTGGACATACACGCGCAAATCGCGGACGATAAATATTAATTATTTTTGTTTGTCTCCTATCGCGCGGCGCGGCATTAATAACATTTCGATCTCGCGTGCGCTCGCGCTCGCACGCCTGCTTCTGTCCCGCATCGTGTCACTCTGTCCTTCTTCCTCTCTCTGTCTCTTTCTCTCTCTCTCTCTCTCTCCCCCCTCTCTCTCTCTCTCTCAACTTCCTCTCGCGAGTAAAACCATAACGTGCGCCGACAAACGAATTGGTTAGCGCTCTTTCGGTGTGCTTTCCTCTACCAACGCATAATGACCCCACCATCCCCCTGACAAAAACGTTCAAGTAACAGCGATGATGATGTACGCGCACACTCTTTTACACAACCCCCACGATTTCTCCTCGCGAGGTTCTCTCCCCAATGATCAGCGGTCCCCAGCTTGCGCGGATGTCGCCGCCATCGTCACCGCTATCAACCCCGGGGAATATGTAACCGAGGTTACAATGATCGTCGCGCGAATACGTAATGTTCGCAAACAAAGTAGCCCGACAAATAATAAAACGCGCCTGTTTACCTTGACCGATGTGTATCTCTGGGTTGCTACTCGGGTATCACGGAATGAAAATCCGCGATGGCGGATTCAGCGTCGTACGCTTTTATCCTGGAATAGTCTGATAGTCGTAATCAAGCTGGTTGATTAAGCTGGTCGCATGCGCGATCATTTCCGAGTAAACGTATCGCCAAAGAGTGTAATGCTGTCGTTATCTTGAGAGTAACAGGAAAGGAGTGAAGCAAGTTCGATGTCCGAGACCTGTTTCTGTAATCCATCAGTGGATAGATTTAGAAAGTTATCAACTGTTATACAATATATTAAAATATTAGGTTCCTTTTTTCTTGTTTTTGCAACTTTTAATTATTTGCTTTGTTAATTCGTGGTTATTTAATTATTTATGAGATACAGAAGAGAGTTGCCAATACTTGATATAGTAAGTTTCCTAAAAAAGTATCCTCCTAATTTCTTAGAAATATTGTACTTTATTATCTCGGGAACAGTCACCTGAAGTATTTTTACACCGCAATGGCGAAACAAATGTAAATTATTGTAAAATATTGTTTTATATGGATATTGTTTAACGTATTTTTCTCTTTTTTAATAATTACTCTTTTATGAACCTTTAAATATGCAATTTGAAAACCAACACAATAAAAAAGTGTTATATTAATTTAAATATTTATTTTTGAGAAATATTGTCATAATAAGCTACTTAACATACTCATTCCATTTAATATATAATTTAATATTATTTGGTTTCTACTTTTTTCAAAAAATTATGATTAAATCCAAATCCATAATGCTCTCAAATACTAATAATAAATTTGAAAACGATCAATAATATATACGACATATTGTTATTACTAATGATTTAGAGTGTAAAACACCCCAGACGATCATTTACGTAAAAAAAAAGAATCAGGTTAATCCCGGGTTAATAAATGTATAATTCATTAGACATGATAACGATTCAGGTACTATTTTCAAATTAGATTTGATCAGAAACACGATATTATTTGAATTTATACATTGTTTATTATATCTTCAAAAACGTGTTATTTTTAAAGACATAGTATATAATAAATATCATGAAAATGAATAATAAGTAGACAAATATTAAACAGTTTTTACTACGCACAGCATATAACGTCTACGGTTTGAAAAGAATTCTCAGATTTACATGCAAGCGCGTCTTTCATTATTTTAACCAAGCCAATCTTCAAAAGAATACCTCACGCGCCATCATATATTTTATACATTGGGCATGTGCTTTTTATCGGTTTTTACGTGTTGGACTCACTCGGCGTTTCCACAAAATGCAAACGCATGCTTCCTGGTACGTAACACGGATGTGCGTGCGTGTGCGTAGAAGCGCAGTCAAGTTCGCTTTGAGCAAAGGCGGAAGACGCGCGTTAGGACGTGCGGCCGAAATGAAATAATAAAAAGGAAGATTACGGGGGCTGTACACGGTCCGGATGGGCGGGCGTATAGGAAGTGCACAACCGGCCGGGTCGTTACAAATGATGTGCGGAATACTGTCGAAAATTATTTCACTATAATTCAGTTATAGTATATACTTTCGCGAGACACGAAAGTAACGTATGTGGAAATACCGTTGCTTGTTGTCGAGACGCTCTATTGTTTTATGCAAAGTATCCCATGACTTATTGTTAGTTGAGCTTAGTTTTCGCAATAGTTTCTATTGTGTAGAATTAAAATTAATTTTTTCACATACTTGTAACGCTGAAGCATTTGACAGTTTTTGATTATAAGTCGAGAGGAGAAAAGTTGGATATATCGGACATCTTCGAATGGCTGGATTTCCTGTGAATTAAATGAATTTAATAATAATAAATCTCAACATTATATTCACACGTAAGATTATCTCATCTGAATTATAAGGAAAAAGTACGTATATTTTTTGAAAAAAGGTGATGATCTGCGGAAGGAGGGGATATAATTTTTTTTATACGTTAAATGTAGGTATTTAATAAAATACAATTTTAATTAATGATCAGAAATTTTACAACCTCGAAAAGAATGCATGCATAATTGAAAAACTTGTATTAAATTTGACATATTTCACATGTCCCAAGTGCTCTAATTTTTATGTTAATTTATTATAAGATGAATATATTAGGAAATAACATATTCGTCTTATATTCAATCAAATATTGTGTGAAGAATTAACAAAAATGAACGAAAGTGAAGAATTAATACAAAAATTTAAACGAGGACAAGTTTTAATACAAATACAAAATGTTTTTACTATATGTAATCTTAAAAGAGTATAGCTACGGGCTGGTAACCATAGTCGCACGACAATAATCGCGATCGGTATACATGTATGACGCGTCGCCAAGTCAGTTGTACCGTCGGTTCAATATCCCGAATCTCGATCGTGGGCGGCTACCACAGAAATTCCTCACGGACTCGTAAATTTCCTAATACAAACCGAAAAAGCAAACAATTCAACCGCGATTCAGTTGTCCTTGGCTTTATTTGCCACGAGACTTACGAGCGATTCGAATTACGAAGTAGCGCATCCAGTTAGAAAAAAAATCGCTGGACAAAATTCGTCCTCTTCATCGATTATACACTTGGTAATGGATTTGACAAATGTGTGTACAAAAATTAGCTTTTAGCATGAAAAATCAAAACAGCCTCCTTTGGCTTAAAAAAACTTTTCATGAATATCGTTCATCGGATACAATGCGATCTAATAGCGTTGCTATTTTATTTTTTTTCCTAATAAAAAAATCTATTTATTATATATATTCTAACTTCCTTCTATATTTTAACGATAAAATAATGTATTTAACGTTATTTTGACGTCAAAATGACGACAGCTTACTTGTTAGATATGATCCATGTTTTTCATGTATCTGCACGTAATATTTACTTATTGCACGTATATTTTATACGTACATACATAAATATCATGTGCAAGTAAGTTTAAAATATAAAATAAAATGAAGTAACACTTATAAAGACATTAATTAGTTTTATTCAAATAATCCAATTATTAACATTCACTCATTATTAAAAAATAATACAATAAAATATGAAATGCTTCAATAAATTAAATAAATTAATAATGTAACATGTCTATAAAGAACCAACACAGTATCTGAGTATATAAATTAATTTATTATATAGAATGTAATGTAAAAGAGAAGTCGTAAATTTCGACCTTAATTTTTTAGATCATTATTAACACAATTTAAGCAACGGTTTTTAATGTCAAATTAAATAAAGCTGAAATAGAAATTACAATCAAAATAACAAAACACATATATCTCTCTGTACGACTTGATATAATAAACTGACTCAAAAATATCGGTAATAATTCGAAATTGATCTTCTAAATATGACGATCTCAATATGTAATACAAATTTGTGTGTGTGACAAAATTGACTTATAGTTGCAAGAAAGCATCATCCAAAACTAAAATGTAAATATCGGTATACAAGAAATGGTACCTAGGTGTAGATACCAGAAAAAAAGTACCTTGGTACAGTTGGTAGGTACGTAAATTTGTATTTAGGTACTGTACAACATTATGTAGGATGCTCAAACTGGTTGTTAAAACTTTTTCCAATACTGCTTATCATGCTTAAGATTCCAACGCCATTGTTTTGATGGTCCAACAAAATTATTTTTAAAATTGTATCTATAATTAAATTTTTAGACGCGTCAGAAAATTGTTCTTTCTGTATATACATCTAAAATGAACAAAATAGTTTTGATAAAGATATAATAAGGAATAAAGACTATAATGTAAGGGGAAGTAGGAGTCAGCGCGGTAATCGTTGCGCAAGTATAATAATGGAAATGTTTATATGTCCATTTTTAATGTAAAGTATAACAATATAAAAAGTTAGTATAAAATCCGTACGCGTTTCGACTTCAAATCATTCTCAACAGTCTCAATATAATTCTAATTTAGTACAAGTAGTGCATCAACCACGGTGCCAATCATCCAACATCACAATGAGGTTCTTTAGCTTCATCGTAGTTTACAGGCCAGAAGGAAACAAGAATTCTTATAAAGTAAAGCTATAAACACCTAGACACCAACTTCCTCGACGGTGAACACCTAGACACCCATTTCCTCGACGGCGAATACCTAGACAC
>NW_017299966.1:1369101-1396955 GCF_001594075.2 Trachymyrmex cornetzi
CAGCCGTCATGTGTGGTTGATCACGTTCGAATGTGCAATGCTGCCATCGCTAGGTTAAGTTAAAAGCCCTCTATTGTCGAAAAAACGAGATGGACATTTTCTCCTGGTCGACGATGACAATAATAACGACAATAATAATGACGACGACGTTTCTTAAAAAAAAATGAGGTGTTTAAAAAATCCGGACTTTGCATCGCGATATCTCCGCTCGTAGGGCACGTAGAAAAAAAATAAAAGCACTTTTATCATACAATCCGTGTGGTGGCTATCGATTGAGCATACATAGAACGCGATCGGTTCAGCCGTTATTGAGATCCGATAATCTCGATCTGCCGCAATTCGTCGGTTCGCGTAAAGGAGGCACGGCAGTGTCGCTTCGCGCAGCTTAGCGCCGAGACACTACCAGTGTCTCCAGATAAGAATGAGAATGTCACAGATATATGTGAAATTATTTTTTTAAAAAAGAATCGACAAGGAGAAAGCAGATTGACACTCACCGAATTGATGCAACTTGTGCGTACACATACAGTAGTCAACCAGTAGAATATAATATTAATTTTGACAATTAGATGAAGTAACAAGAGTGATCCAAATAATTTTTTCGTTAAATGAAAAAAATAAAATGTAACAGTTATTCACTCTTCGGTTACATGCAGACAAATAACAAATGTCACAGTCGATATAAGCGTTGACCCGGAACGATCAAAAGCATAATTGTAAACATTAATTTTAAATAGTATTCAGAACTGACGTATATAGGCATTGTCTAAAAATTCAGTATCTGTTTAAACTCCTTTTTTTTGTGTTTTTATATGCAACATTTCAGACGTTAATCTTTTGTTGTAATTCCTTTCTATATCCAAAACTTGCACCTTATCCCAATCGAATTCTTGGTCAAATTGCATATAATAAGGTATGTAGAAACATTTTATACGACTCTTTTTCCTTTACTGGAAAAAGAGACTATTTGCATTAATTGAAACGGTTAATAATGGACAAATCAGAATTTTCTAGTTGAATCTATTATAATTATAACTGACACAATTATAATTCTAGCTAATATATAATCAGAATCTTTTGGTTCATTCATTTTTAACCAGAAATTTTTCCCAGTGCTTTCTCTTTTATGTAATACCCTTAGAAATAAATATCGTTGTTATAAATGATTAATTTCTTTTCTCTCTTAAACGCAAAGCCTAAATCAGTCGTTTTGCTTATTCACTCGCCAGTGCGCTCGCTCATCGCCGATAAAGTGTATCTACTTGCTTGGCCTTCCTCCTCCCCACCAGAACGATTCATTTCTCTTTCGTATTAGACTCGCGTTACGGTCACTGACGTGAATTTAGACGAAGGTCAAGACGTCTGGTCGCGTCTCGCCGTAATGATCGCTTCACATAATGCCCGAACCGGCGTGTGAATAATCGTCTGCGGACCAAGTATCCGTACTGATGAACACGTGTTAATGGGCCTCATATTTACAGAATAGGCAAAGTAGAATAATATATTGCTGAATTAGTAGAATGGAAAAAAAAGAAGAATTCTATCGGCCTCCGATGGCCAATATAAAAGCCCGTAACCATTCGGTAAAAATTTGCCGAGAAATCGTATATCACCGCGACATTTCAATTTTTAACCAACATGTGCTACTCTTCTTTTATTTTCGTTAATTTTTTTTTTGTTTCAGTGACACGATGCGACAGACCGCTGATGATTTTATATGTATCTGTTGGGATAATTTGACGCATTGAATATTGAAACGCCTTTCGGTGTAGAAACTTTCGTTTCCGCTTCCTTTTCAGTGCGATCGAATTCTAGAAATTAAGCGTTTATGGAAAGTATAGAGGATACCGTGCATCGGTATTAAAACATATCCTGTTGCATTAAGGTTGCTGTTGTATGTTTCGCAAAACAGGTGCGCGGATACAAGTGCGTCGGATGACAAACGGCCGCACGTGACATCAAATTGGTATTAAATCTCTCGTGTAGGATATTAATATAATTTTTCAAAGGAGGAGTCAATATACCAGAGTCGTAATTCCAAATAGCGCGACGTTACAATGAACCCTTTCTGTCCGTTCGATGTCCTCTTTGACACACACGTTTCACATCGCAAAACAGATAAGGGCAGATGTTAGTCCTACCGAGCAACTTAATTAACTGAACAATCGCGTGACGTAGGTCATCTGTACGGAAAATTTGGGACAGCCAGCAAGATAGCAATACGTGCAGCCGCAAGTAAAAGCGTGCCGTCGTGTCGTGTGGACAAATATATAGATAGCATTTCGAAATTCACACCGGAAGGACTTGATAATTTCCTTTATAAAACTGAAGTCTACTTAAAAATTTCAGTCCTTCAAGAACATTACAATACCGAATTTTGAAATAATATTTAATTAATTACCTTGCGGCTCTCTGATGAAGATTATAATTAAGTCGAAACTTGTTCCGGTTATACATCTTGGTACGTATTTTATTAACATATTTATCCTCCATACTTTTTCGTTTTCGGTTAAATTAAATTTATTTGAATTTGTTATTACAACAAGGTGGATCTTACATTTTGTCTAATTAATTAGGTATGCGCTCAAGAATGCGCATAATTAACGGAAGCGTACTACTCTCATTTAATACGAAACCGTATTTTATTTTAACGAGACTGATTTTTCTAACATATGTAACTGTGTCAAATTAACAGTATTATTACAATATATTCTTAACGTCTAGTTGATACCGGAAAGGGTACGTTAATCAGGGGGAACTTGGGAGATATGTTCCTTAGAGCGCAAATTTCACCACAGAAAGATACCGTTAATCTATTAAAAAGTACGATTGAGGGCACTTGTTGAGACGGAGCAAAGTGTTTCGGATGCAATAATTAATGTCAATAAAGGTCGCAAGAGAGATTAAAAGAGCTCACACGTAAACGTATAGGAAGAGTAAATCTGTACAAGTGTTGCACTCTTAATTAACGCGCGTTAATCAAGAGAGTTATCGATGCACACGTACGATTGTGCGCGCGCGATCGCAATTTCAGTTATATACAGTATTCGCGGGCTCGTAGCGACGCTCTAACAACGGCTTCGCGTTTTTTCGGCGTATCCGAATTGCCAAAAAGGAAGTTCACATGGGTAACCAGCACGTTGCTAGGTCGAATAAGTGCCTAATTATAACTATCTTACATCTACCGCATCGTATTATTACCCCACGAAACGTACACACGACGATACGTTTTTCGCCGGTGTCCGATGCACGCGGACGTGCTTAACAAACGTTACCTGGTCAAATTTGCAAGGATGCGCATAATAATCATCCATTAGCCCCAGTCATTTGCGTCCGGAAAGGCGGGTTCTCACGCACTGTCATCCCATCGCCATAATCTCGTAGAGACTGAACCTGGAATCAATTGTGATCGACCCTCAGAAACGATCATCATCCCGCGATTATTATATTGCACCCGTTAAGGCGTGTACACGCGTGTATCGCCATCAATGCGATATATCGATGTTGAAGCGATCGGTTTTCCCGAGCGGTTCAAATTGGTCGTCTTCTTTTTGTACAAATGGAAATTACATTTTAATTAAATGTCTTTAATGAGAGAGACGAATTTAGTATTCCGGGTTTTAATTATTTCGCACTGAATCGCGTGCGCGCATAGGACGGAAAACAGCAAAAATATTCTCTGTTGTAATTGCGTAATCTACCGCGTTATACATTAGTATACATGTATGCGTATAAAATTTTCCATAATTAATTTTCTATAATGTATAAATGCTGCGAATGCACGTTATTTGACGATCAATGATTTATATAAAAGTATAACTTCTCCTCAAACGGAAATTATTAAATCATTATAATTCTAAACGTTATATATGTTATTCAAAATATTACCGTAAATGTAGCACATTTGGCAATATTATATATATCATACTGAAAGCGTTTTAGATTGTTTTCGGCGCGTGACACTGGCTGCCTCGCTTCTGTTATTATATTACCTCATGCTTTGCGAAATGCTTCCCCGAAAGCATAATGATAACAAAAGTGACATCGCGCAATAATTGGCATACTTCGACACGAAGCTTCGCTCCGTCGGCGTCGTAACGATCTCGCGCGATTGAATTGAAGCGGTCGATTTCAGCGGCACAGAAGGAAAATCAAACGGGGGGGCCTCCGCGTTATCTCTTACAATTAACGCGGTCAAAATTATTCTGTAGAGACATAAACAGAGTATGTAACTATTCTGTAGAAAAAAAAACAAAGTATATAATTATTCTGTAGAGAATAAAAAAAAATATGCGTTTAAGATACTATTTTAAATACGAGGTACGAAATGACGTTGATTACAATAATCCTATAAGACATTAAAATCAAAAGTCAGAATTTACATTTCGTTCACACATCGTTCATTTTCTGCAGCAACGACATAACTAAAAAAATCATTTTAAAATTGCTTACAAAAAATGAGCATAAAAAAATATAAAAGAAAGAAAGGATAGACTCTAAAAATATACTCGTATTATACTATCATTCTTCTAAAATCGGTTGTGTTAATCCGAAATTATATTTTAAAATTTAATTTTAATATTACGATAGGTAAATGCGTTGCAAATATTTCGTATAAGCTTTCTTACATAGTATTGCATCATTAATTTCGTTAGAATACGATATCTATGACAAACTCTTCTCATAATCTAATGATAAGCTCGTCTCGAATAAATTTGTTTATGATTACAATATTATTTCATAATGTTTCAGTAAGCATACACAAAAAGCATTTTCTTAGTACTGAAGTAATCTAATAACCAGACTTCACTTCCAAGAAGCTTTTTCTTGCGTGTGTCTACTAGAATATTATGAAAAGATATTGTGCAATCGTAAATAAGGAGAATTTATAGAGACGTGATCTTGATTCGACTCTCGTTTCACGAGAAAGTGGAACAAAGATTTTCCATGTTCCGTCATATTTAACTATATTTAACTTCATTGAAACATGTTCAATGATATTGCAAATATTTTGATCGTGCGACGATTATTTAGCTATCGAAACGGTTAATTTTGCACGCCTAAATCCGTTGATGTATGCCATTTGCGGATCGTAAAAATTGCACACGCGTTTAAAAATTGTCCTCTATGAGTCTGTTTCAAAAATTTCATAATGCGCTTTGCGTCATTCGATCGAGGTTGCAGAAAATAATTCAGTTCGTTCGATGCAGCTCATATCAATTTTTATTTTTCTTTATAATACACATCATATGAAAAATTTTACAATAAATTTGACAGTAGCTATCGCGAAATTAGTAATTAATTAATTAAATTATTATAAGAACAAAGGACTCTTCATTCAAACAACAATATCAAGAGTATACAGGGCATTTAAGAGTCAAATATAAAGAGAAAATTATTTAAAACATAAAAACTCAAACCAGAAGTATATTTGATATAATATTCTATAAATCATCGCGGTCAGTGCTCGTTTGTCGAGAAAGTAACATACATGCTTAATACGGGTCTTTTTTTTAACATTTTTAAATATTTTTTGATATATGAATTTTTATCTTTATACAATGTTAATTTTATATGACAAAAATTTCCACTGAGATATTAGTATTTGTTTTATCACAAACTAACACACTGATGCTGAATGATTTAATAATTGACTTGCTTCTTCTCGATATGCGAAATTTAAATATATGGCCAGTTAGAACATCGGGAAATTCTAAACAACCGGTCGTCCAGCCGTTTTGCGAGTAATTTCCGTCTCTCTACAAAATCATCTCTCTGGTCTTCATTAACATGTTCATAATTTTATCTATTTCTTCGACTGTGTTTAACCAATATAACATCATCTGTTCATATACGACTATCAGATCTGAAGATGGCTCAATCGTGAGACCGAAACGTGTAATGAAATATATATGTATATAGAATTTTTAATTATTTATAGAATATTATATTAAATATACTTCTGGTTTGAGAGTTTTTATGTTTTAAATAATTTTCTCTTTATATTTGACTCTTAAGTGCCCTGTACATTCTTGATATTGTTAATTAATTAATGTTGGTATTCAACGTTATTGATCTCGTTGCTCAATGCAATCTAATCCTGACTAGATAAACAGAAGATAACAGAATGTGCAATACGAGATTTCTTGCGAAATTATGTACCGCGCGCGGTGAATAGGGTTAGTTGACGCGGCATGTCGCAATTTCACAATGGATTGTATATATTGCGCAAAAAAAGATATGCCGCACAAGCAAAAAATTTTGTGACCAGGTACGCGCTTGCGTGATTAATGCGCTAAACGTGAAATTCCAAAAAGATACCACCGTAATTACTATTATTTCCTAAAAAATAGAACTAATATTAAAACAAAAATTGTATTTTTTGTATGTGTTGTCGACAAATATGCTACTGCCAACTCTAGAACGTGTGACAATCAACCTGGAACACGGGGCTAATTGACAATGTCACATTTTCGCAGCTTTATTTAAAATTAAATAACTTATTTGACACACGATGATGAATTCAAGATATTTTTTCTACCTAAAGGAGATATAAATATATTATAACGTATAAAATATTTCCAAATCAGGCATCCGCTTTTTTCCAAAAATCATATTAATCAAAAACTGTAACCACCTGTCCCGATCTCTTCAAATCGTGAGTTTTGCAAGTATATTCGTACGGTGTATATTCTTTGTTTCTGAAAATAATCGCTGGTGAGAAAGAAAGAAAGACGAGAAGAGGCTGATCGAGCGCAAAAATGCACGTTGCAACGAATAGATGTGTATATTGAGACGAATGGACGTGTAAAGATGGGTGGATAGAAGAGAAATAGAGTAGCGTGATTCGCGGAAGGGAGAGAAGGAATAGCGGTTGGAAGGGCCAAGGAGGAGGAGGGGGGGGAAGGGGAGGGGGAGGGGGAGGAGGAGGGCGAGGACAGGGTAGAGGCGAACGTACCCTTAGGAAGCGAGAGATGCAGCAACTGTGAGAACAGGAGAGGGAGGGCGGACGAGCGCTGAAGCGGCACAGAAGGTGAATGTCCAAGGGGCCAACCTGTTCGAGGTTCATGGCCCCCGATCGACTAGCAAACTCTCTTGCAGGAAGCCATCCTGCCCAATCTGCTAGCGAGCCTCGTGCAAAGGACCGCCGCACCTTGCTCTCGCGGAACATCGGAATTTTCGAATAACATCGCGAACGCGCAGAATCGTGTATCCTTTCACCGCACATTTAACGCTAGACTACCGCATTTGATCGACTTTGATCGCTCGCGAATGTCAGATAAACACTAGATAAATAAATTCGAGTCTTCGTTATATCCGAAGGTACATTCTGCCTTACACTCGAAATATTTCACTTTAAAATGCTGTATGTTATGAAACGTTATGTAACAAATTCGTGATTTGATAGTGATTTGTTATAGTGGTTCATAAAGCCATGAAAAATAATAGTTTTTTTCGCAATAAATTAATTCTTGTAGTGTTTTAAGATTAAAAATTCAAGATGACTAATTCAATTTGTGATAGAATATTAAAATATTCTGGTTACATTTAGGATTGAGTTTCAACTGCGACAATCAAATCGACGAGCAATTTATAGAATTAAAAAATGTATATAAAAATTAGAAATATTACACCGCTTTGACCGATTAAAAAGCTTTTTCTCTTATATTAAAATAGTTTGATATTAATAACAGAAAGTATTAAAATGCTCTTGATCAAATATTTTGAAGAGATATTTTGAGTGTCATCTTATCCTCCATTTTATAATTATATTTCTTTCACGTATCTTTTGTCATATCAGAATAAAATAAAGGAAGTATAATACTTACGACATATTAAGACAAAAAAGTATTACTATCTATATTACATATATGTATATTAACTGTATTTAGCATCAGTTGTCACAACAATTCGAACGGCTAAAGAGGATAGCTTCCAAGAAGAAAATTTTACTTCCTCTCGAATAAACATTTTCAGATCAAGGTTCAAACGATACAAAATATTTCTGCAGAAGATAGTCCACACAAGGCAACTTCGCAAGTGAAAACATAAAGGCAAATATCTGCCGGGATTTCAAAACCGGAAGAACAGGCGCGATGATCGACGTGCATAACCGAATTGAATTATCTGATTGTGAATATATCTGACATCCCAATCGTATTGAACGTATTATTCATCATCGATTATAGTGCCATTAATATACTGGTTTACTGATTGGTTTACTGTTTGGTAATATAATATATCTTTGCCACAAAAAATGTTTGAATTTTTACACAGAGTAACCTATTATTCAAATATTAATTTATACAAATTTTTGCGCGGCATTAATACAAACGTCTGTTTCGTAACTCGTACAAGCTGTTCTCGCCATTTGTTTTCGACTATGCAAAACAACGTGCAACTTTTTTTCTTAGCCAAAAGGTGACTTTCAATTCGCGATTATTTCCATCGCCAAGTCGAACGCGAGTTTGATGCGAAATACGCGCATAGATCAGCAATATCTTGTCCTCGATATAAACTATAATCTTATCTCTCACGTTAATCAGAACGCAAATATTCTGCGATGTGTGTCAGAGATGGCGCGATTAATAGTATCGCGATGTTACTGAACGTCTCTCAGAGATTAACGACTCTCAAAGGTTGCACGTGCAGAGCACCGGTATGTACCTCAGCAGGATAATAATGACGGTGACAATGATGACGCGTATAAAGCAGCCATTTTACATTTTAAATCGCCGAACGAAATTTCGCATGCCAGCGATACAAAACGCAGCAAATCAAATGTTCTCGAGCAGTCGCTTGTGGATCCGGTTCGATTCACCTTTTCCAGACGTCAAGAAAGCCAGGCGTTTGCAACAAGTCACGCCTGTCTCGGAAGAAAAAGAGAGAGAAAGAGAGGGAGGGAAGGAGACAATAAGACGACGGCTGCGAATTCCTACAGATTCGAGATATTGCGTAACAAAGTGTACACCAGGCGAGCGGTACTCGATATAATGGTGCTTGCATCACGCGCGATGAGCTCTTCTCTCATCGTGGCTTTATGCGAGCAAGGTGAATCGATAATCGTTCACACCTACATCGATAATTTTTAGTACTACTTCCTTGAATGTTTGACTATCTTATGTAAGAGGACCATATATCATATTTTTCGTATTCGTATTGGAATCGTTGTATATTCGCAATAATATATCGTACAAACATTCTTTCTCTTTCTTAACTTATCTGATCAAAGTATTTTCTACTGTAAACGTTTAATAGTAAAAAATTTCGTTGTTGATATTTACACTGAGAAAAATGGTTTTTGGTTGGATTAAATAGTAATTCTGGCGGAAAATGGACGAATCAGAATTTTCTGGTTATATAAATTTTAATTAAAATAATCGGAATTCTGGTTGAGATACAATATTTCTGGTATAGAATCTACTAGAATTCTTGTTTTTCTATTTTCAACCACACATTTTTTTTTTGATATTTCTTGATTTAAAATTTTTTTTCAAACACATTAATAATTTTTGAAGCAATATTGCGTGTTAAATTTTTCATAATTATTGCCAAAAATAAATCATAAGGATTATAACAGGTTGCAATAGACACATTTGCATTACTAAACAGCGCAACGCTGTACAGTATATATTAATTCTTGTGTGTGTGAATACTAGATTATCAACTGCATAAAACTTTAAAGACATTTTTGTGTCTATAATAGGGACATTTTTCAACTTTTCATATTTATAACATAAACATTATTTTACATCACTTGTTTAAAATATTACTTAATATTTGGCAATTATAATATAATCGAAATTAGACGAGAATAAATCAATTAATAGAAATAAAATCGTATTTTCGATCAAGCAAATGTTAGTGTTTTCAGTATTAAGATCCACTTTGACTGAAAATAGGATTATTTCTATTAATTGATTAATATTTGGCATTCTTCAATCAAACACCGATTGATATTTCTTGTATACATTTATATTAGTATTGTGAATCATCCTTAAGTACTTTATCCATCCGTCAGAATCATTTTACGTAATGAAATACACAAAACGAGCGATTACAATATAATTATCGCGTAGCTCTTTGCCGAATGGTTTCTGCTGTGCTTTCATGCGCCCCACAATAATCTGTTTTCGTTTATGGGCTTCCGCTTGCGCGAAAGAGTAACGGTAGTTTGTTCACGCCGCCTCAATTGTTTGGCATAAGCGCAGAATTTTAGGCTGTAAGTGTCACGATCGTCTCACATGTCTCGTTTACAGTGTGGATTATATCGCGTGGAAATCCGGAGACCGGGACCAGGTTGATTACTATCACGCATTTGCGAATTCCCGTTCATTCGCTCTTAATTGACCATCTCGTTGGATTCGACAATATATCGCGATAAGCCTATACCCACGAATCTAATTGATGGTTAAGACATCTCTTTCCCTCTTTCTTTATTATGAATATATTACGGACTCTCAAACTGTATTAAACCGTCAACTGCTAGTTTATCGTTAGCTTAACATTATTATTGCTTTGAGTCATTATTTATTCAAACCGATTCTATTTACAGTCTTTTATACATGAAATTTTTTGTTTTACGAGATCATATGGCACATTGCATAAAATAAAACGGATTTTTTTAACCATTGAGCTAGATATTCTTACAAATTCTTAGCAAAGCGAACGTCAAAATACCCAAAAATGTTATCTTCAAATAGGTATTCACCCAATGCAAAAACAATAAGAGAGAATTTCCGATTGTAATTAATTGCTCCGTACACTGTTTCGTCTCTTCAATTAAAGAGAAGTGAAGGAAAATTTACGATGTGGCTAAAAATATTAGGTACTATTTATTTTTCATTTATCTATAATTCTTTTATCTGCATCATTACTTGTTGATAACAACGCCGGTATTATATTATACATAAGTTTGAAGTGTTCTTAAAACAAAGGATATATTTTACAGCAAATGCTATAAATCAATCTTTGAGTTAAAACTTTAGATAGTTAATAAGATACTGAACATTTTTGGCTAAGATTGTATTAGTAATGTAAAATAGATAGATGAGTTAAGTTATCGTGATCTAAACATTTCCAAGCGTTCGTAGCATTATATAGACAGATACCCTAAAACCATTGCTTACTGATGTTTGACGAGAACCTGCAGAGTATTGCCAAGTCCTTGAGCTCGTTATCTCAATGAACAGCTAGCGAACGTCGATCGCGGTCTGCTCGATTAAACGATTGAAGGACGACAATCTGCATTTGCCGTTTATCGCTCTAATCTAAAGATTACATTCAGATACAATTGTCAAAAGGAAACACCTTGCAGCGTATTGACACAGATGCATCTAGAATTACAAGTAACATTAAAAACATATTTGCATATAGATTAATGCGACTAATAATTTGCTGATTTGCAAAAGGAATCGAATTAATGGCAGAATAAATATCATTACCGATTACGCTCTAGAGTGCTAGCGAGAGATAGAAAGGTATTCTCCCGATATTAACGCTTTCATGACTAAATTAATTTTTTTTGCGCCATATAAGTGAGATATCAGCATGGAGATTATGGGTGGAACGAGGGCGTCCCATCAACTTATATCGAGAGAAATTCTTAATGGGACACATATGTCTCGCTGGTCACGAAAGAGTTAAACGATAGACGATGATGCAAAATGTTACGTGTAGGGTCGTGCATAAAAGAAGATCGGTCGTACTATGTACAGCTAAAGCTACGTTTTTAAGTTTGGCTATGTAAAGGCTAAATACCGGACGCTGCAGGGTGGTAACAGAGCTGACAGGTGGGGGCAAGGCATGATGCTGGCGGTGTCAAACACCAGCGCAAGAAGATAGTTGGCTTGCGCTAGAGCGAGAGAAACGGGGAGGCGGAGAGAGAGGCAGAGGGAAGAGACGAGACTCGTTCGTTTCGTTTCGGAGGCTGACGGCAGAGATGAGATGAGATGAGACGAGACGAGAAGAACGGGAGAGGAGCGATGGAAAGAAGGCGGCCGAAAGGGGAAGAAAGAAATAAGGAGAAAGCGAGGGAGAAAGAGGAAGAAAGGAGAGAAAGAAAGAAGCGCGGATCGGAAGAGGTGGAAGTGAAGGAAGGGTGGATAAAAGAAGAGAAGAGAGAAAGAGAGAAGACGAGTTGTAGCGGAATAAAAAAGAAGAGATATAGCGAGGGAAGGAGAAAAGAAGGAAAGAGAGAAGAGCGTCAAGCGAAGAAAAGAACAGAAAGAAGTAGAGAAGCGAGAGAGAGAGAGAGAGTGTGGAATAAGCGGATGGGCCAACGTTGGCGAGTAGGAAAGAGGAAAGGAAGGAGGGCGATTGGTCGGCATGGATGAGACTCGTGAGACGAGCAAGGGGGAACAGCCGAAGCGCGGTGCACGGTCGAGACCAAGGGTGCCAGGGCAAGGGGGGAAAAGAACTAAACCAGGGGTTGGGGGCCACTAGCGAGGAAATGGTGGGGGGCCGAAGAATTGGCGAGGACCAGGGCCTCGAGTCGAGCGAGCGAGCGAGCGACCGAGGGGAGGAGGACGAAGATGAGGACGCGGATGAGGACGCGGATCAGGAGAACGAGGAGGAGGAAGTGACGGAGCAGGAGAAGGAGGAAGAGGAGGAGGAGGAGGAGGAGGAGGAGGAGGAGGAGGGGGGGAGGAGGACGGCTCGTGGTACGCGGAGGGGTGCCGCGGGGGACCCCGTACGGCACGGAGGGTAGGGGTTGTCGCCCCTCCGCGGCGTCAGCCCCGCTAGCGTGGTCGGGAGGAGCGGGGGCCGGGTTAAACCCCCTCTCCTCACGTCGCGAGGTTCCTATGAATTTTGCGACACTCAATAAAAAGTGGTTCCACGAGGTTAACATTTCGGTAACTATACCCTCGCCTACCCGGGACGCGCACGCACGCACGCACGCACTCACGCATGCACGCACGCACGCACGCATGCATGCATGCAGCGTACGACACAACGACAAGGCGGATCGGACGGACGTATATATACATATACTTACGTACGCATATAGACAGACGGCCGTATGTACACTCGCTCATTCTCGCACGCTCAACCCTCTCTCTTTTTCGCGCGCAGGGCCACTCTTCGGTGTACATCACGGGGGCCACGCACGCACGCACGCACACGTGAGGGCCCGCGCACACACACACGTACACACACGTACACGCGGGTGCAAGCGGGCGGCACACTCTCGTGTTAAAAACGAGGGAAGTGAGAGAGGGATAGGAAGAACGGCGCGGAGGGAAGGAGAACGAAAAAGAGCTCTTCGTGTAGATAGAAAGAGAAAAAGAGGAGGAACACAGAAAGAGAGAGAGAGAGAGAGAGAGAGAGAGAAAAGAGAGAGAGAAAGAGAGGAGCGTACACGCGCGCGGGCACTCGGCACGCACACATGCACGCCGCGCGCGCACGCATACCACAGGACTGCCGAAAAAACTGCACGGGAGAGGCGCAGCAACGGGCAAACCGAACCGCGCGCGAATCAAGTGCTTTGGCCAGTCGCGTTCCCAATCACTCTACGACTAGGTAGTCCCCCGGTGTGTGTCCCAAAGAAGCGGCGAGGAGAGCAGCTGGGTCCTTCGATCCTCGACGTTCAACCGGCGCGCAAGATAATACACGCAGGACATTCTAACACCGACAATTGTCATCGTTTGCGCGCTCTCTCTCCCTCTCTCTCTCTCTCTCTCCTCTTTTTCTCTTTCTCTGTTTTTCTCTTTCTCTCTCTCTCTCTCTCTGTCGCGTATCGTTCCAATAATTCTGCGGCACGTGTTACGTATTAGAAGGTGTTAATTAAATTTTCTTCCTTCGCCAAATCCCTCGTGTTTCTTCCCCCTTTTCTCACTCTTCGCCATCACGTTCCTTCTCGCCGTTTTCGATCGACGAGGATCGTCGTGTAGTTTGGAAGTTTTGGAAGAATAAGTTAACCCCCGGCATATCGAGAAAAACAGAGAGAGAGAAGAAGAAGAAGTGTGAGTTCTTCAGTTACATCGATATCACGAGGGACAAGGCGGAAAAACAGTGCGCGCCCATGCGTGTATCGACGGGATCGCGAGTACGCGTTACGGTGATCCAGTTACGCGCGTTCTACACGCGAAGAAGAGGGAAAGGGAGACGATTTCCTTGAGGAGAGAGAAAACGGTCCTCGGTCACGGTGTGAGTGATGCTATCTATGGTACATGCGCTACTAAATCTCGTCTAACGTTTTCCTCAACCGACTCGTGTGTTCCCTGGGGATCGTATCTCCGCGCTTATCCCAAGTGATCGACGTACCTCCGTGGATCTGAAGAGGATCGTGATCGGGAACGCAAGAAGAGCGCGAGAGGGAAAGTGCGCCACGTCAATTTGAGAGAGAGTCGCGGGGAAGAAGAATGAGAAGATAGCGTGCGAGGAAGATTTTTTTTCGTTACGCGGTATCCACGTGTCTTCGAGATTGTCTTTGACGATCCAAGGGTGATGTTTGTGAGGCGAGTGTGAAAAATCGGAGAAAATTAGGATCCATCGATTAACGAGGCTCGACAGTGGAACATGCGATTGTCTCGTACGTCGTCATACAATCGTTAGCGATCCGTTCGTCCATCAGAGATTCTTCCAATCGAGACGTCGTAGAGACGTACGATAATCAGCAGGCAGCGGATTTGTGAAAATTGGTGAAGGAAAGCTGGTCGGAAGGAAAGAAACAAGAGAGAGAGAAAAAAAAACGAGAGACACAAGCGCATCTGTCTCTACTCGGCGACATTTCTGCACGGCTGGAAGAAATCGGCGGAAGTTGGAGGAAAGACGTTCCTCCTCCCCGCCCAACGTCCGATCCGTCATCTTCGTCGTGTTAGAACGATAGAATCACGGGGCTTAGCAGCGACGACAAGGACGCCGGGCAAAGGAGGTCCAACACTTCACTTCTCGTTTGACGATCAAGGTACGTCCACAGCTGAGACCGGTGGCCTTCGGCTGCCTGTACGGCTTCCACGGTGTACGCGGTTGCGCTAGAGACAGAGGAAGAAGTTTAGGGAAGACAGAGAGGAGGGAGGGGAATGGAGTAGAAGCGAGACGAAAGCGTAGAAGGAGGAGGGAGGCTCGCTTAATAAGAGAGAAAGAGTAAAAAATTCGGGAGGGGGTACTTAAAGGGGGGCGGACGGGAGGCAGGGGATAAGAGGATAGACGGAGAAAATCCGGCAAGGGGAAGAGGAAGAAGGCGCGATTAACGGGGAAGGGGGGGAGGGAGGGGGGGGGGCGCGAAAGCGAAAAAGAGTGCGAAAGAAAAAGAGAGAAGACGAGGGAGAGAAAGAAAGAGAGAAAGAAAGAAAGAAAGAAAGAAAGGGACGGGTGTTTGCATGTATCTGTCGCGCGAGTCATATAGCGGTAACGCGTGCATGCAAAATATATATGTAGGTGTGCGTGCGGTGCGTGCACATGCACCAACACACGAGCGCCGAGAGTATACGCGACGCGTGTATGCGTGTGTCCGTTGGCTCCGACACGTATATATATGCGTGTCGTTGAACACCTAGTTAGCGCTAGAATACGCGCGTGTGTCCTTTCATGAATCCACATACGATGACGTGTCTCGTATGCCCTTGCCTATGTATGCCAGACGGCGAAGGTGACTGACGGCGATTGTGGCGGCGGCGGCGGCGGCAACAGCAGCGGCAGTGTTGGCGGTAGCGCGGCGTTAGTACCGTTTGGACTGGCGCGGCTAGACTCGCACTAGACGAAGATAATGCCAGACGTTAGAGAGTGCCTGGCACATGACGTAATCCATCGCGCTCGCTCGCTCTCGCTCTTTCCGCGCCGCGAGAGGCGCTCTCGATCCTCGTTTGTCGTGCGTCGCTCCGGGGCCGTGCCGCGACCGTGCCACGGTCGCCGTCGCGCCGCGCCGCGCCGTACCGTACCACACCGCACCGCACCGCGCCACGCCGTGCCACGCCGCGCGTACGCGCTCGACTCTACGCGTTCACTCTCGTTTTCCACGCCGCACCACACCTCGTCTGGCGCGCGGGGCTCCCGCCGCGTGGGAGTAATCGTTTTTTCCTCGTTTCCTTTTTTTTAAATTTTTTTTGGCTTTTTTTTTTACATGCCCGATTTCGTCACGTTACCGCGCTATGTGCGCGCGCGCAAGAAGAGAGAGGAGAGAGAGAGAGAGGGAGTTATTTTATTTTTATTTTTTTTGTTCGCTAACCGCAAGCGATTACGTATTTTTTGGGACGCAGGATTTCAGCACCCGTTGGTTTACGCACGGTGTCCCGCGTTTCGCATGTACGTTGTATAAATATGTGTATATACATATAGTTATATACTTATGTATACACACGTGTATATATATATATATATATGTGTGTGTGTGTGTTTTCTCTCTCTTTTATTTATACGTTTACGATGCACGAGAGTTAGGAGAGGCCACGTGTCGCAAATGTTAAGCACGCGGTATAAATATTAAGAGGCGGACAATCGCTATTCGCAGATGATATTTCGCACGCACCTGCGACCGCGTGAGAGTTTCTTCAAATCGAAACGCTCCTTTCTCGGCCCGCCTGTTTCCTATTTTTACGAGAGACCGCAGGTTGAGCTTGTTGCACGGCCGTGCAGCAAGTTGAAAACACCAGAGGACCTAGGTATAAATAGATTTCGCGAGTATACACCGCCGAAGAAAAAAAGAGAGGGGGAGAGAGTCGAGAGAGAGAGAGACGAAGGAAAATCGCGAACAGGACTATACGAACTAGGGAGGGGAAGAAAGAAGAGAAGGGGGCCCGCAGTGGCTCTGGTAAAAAATAAGAAGCGATGATGATGCGTACGTTCTTGAAAAATTTAGCCGCCGCGTGCACCAGCTACGCGTATGCGCCTCGTACGCGTGCGCGCGCATGCGGCGTGTAGCGATAGAACTTTTCGTCCAGTGGCCTTCCTACAGAAGCGGATTCTCCCAAGGATGGTCTCGGATAAAGTTGCGACGGTTGCGACTCGCGCCCACCTAATCTCCTTTGTTAACCGATGTTTCGTTGACCGCGAGAAACTATATTGTTCTCATGACTATACCTCGTCACTCGTCCGATTCATGCGATATCGCGCGAACGCTCGCGCTCGGTAATTTTAGCTCGCATGAACAATTCAACGCGCGATTTATGATAGAACATATGACAGCGTGCGCGTAACGATATCTTTTTTTTTTCTCTCGTTCTCTCAATATATGTTCGATTATGAGAACTGTGAGAATTTGGTAAAAAAATCCGATTAGAAAAAGAGATCGTAAGAAGCTTCTACGAAGCTGTTATTGTGTTTGGAATTTCTATTTCTGTATTACTATTTTTTTTTTACTTATATAAAATCTTCTTGAGTAAATATGTGTTTGAGTAGTTTCTTCAAAGTCGATTGTTTCCGCAAAATAAACTTAGTCGTTATTCTCAGACTTATCTAACTTTTCTAATTTTAATGTATTTTGTCGACGCATATTACTATTCGCTGTCTATTATTTCGGCTATCGAGCGATCCCGATAGAAACGTGATCGGAATTACATTACTATTATCGCATTTCTTATGGCTAAACTCGTATAGCGTCTTTACGAATTCAGACGTCTCATTCTTGGAACATATCGGCGCTTTATTAGAGTAATTAAAACAGAAAATCTTTCGATCTACTCATTATTAAAACGACCGCTAACCCTTATTAATTTATAATGCAGTTTGCCTGATTGCATATTTGCACGGCAACATTAATACGCCGAGGCAATTAGAGCGGCGATGGCCAGTTAATTTTCTTCGGAGCACCTGCACGAGAGAAAAGGGATGTATCCGGTAACGGTGTGTTCTCCTTGAACCATAACGGACGCTGAATCTCACCCGTTATTCTCGTTCTTCTTAGCTCCTTCAGTCCTTCGATTCACCGCTTCGAGAATTGTCGGACACTGTAAAATAACTGTGCTCTATTTTTTCATACTTTCTTTCAAACGCTATTCTATGCAAATTGTGATCCCTTCAAGAGATTCGAAGATACGAATGTAGTTTTACAAAATTCCGTAAAATATTGAAATCGTGAAATAATATAGAAAATAATGTAATATAATACTAGAAACATTTTCTTAAAAAGAAAGGGATAAACTTTTAAAAGAGAATATTTCGAAATATGTTCTTTCTGTCTGTCTGTAGAATGTACATGAATAATTTTTATTTCTTGAATTATTACAAAGAAAGACAGGGAGAAAGAATTCCTAATAAAAAAAATTAAGAATTGTGATAAAAGATTGGACTGATCAAATTGTTCTTAAAGAAGGAATATCTCAAAATTAAGTTCGCGTAAAAAGAATTATTAAATTCAATTACTCTCTATGTATATATTAAAATACATTCTATCGCTATCGAAGCACTTTTTATTGTAAATCATATTTCGCAGAATCGTCAAAAATGTCGTTAGCGACAGTCTTACCATGCGCATATATAGACGTTAAAGTGACGATGATAAATAGTCAAATTAATGCAAGAATAGGAAGTTGCGTAACGTATCGCACGATTTAGTTTCGTAACATTAAAGACAAACTGACACGCGGGTTAGTTATCGCGCGGGCTAGTGCGATTCTACGAATAGAAGTGTAGTTTGTACGTGCAGGTATGCATACACATAATATGAATCGGTCGATTAGATTGTACGCCTAGTAACTAGATTACGTTCGCGGCGGCTCGCGCGTTATCTGCGAAATTAGACTCCGGACAAGCGGACGCGTTATTTAGGCGCAGCGGACGCTCGCTCGGAACGACCGCGTTACAGACTGACACGTCAGTAACGATGCTTTAACATCGTCGCGTATATTTTTGATCATTTAGCCTCGATGTTAGGCAGGTATCAGGCGATCTCGTAGAAAGTTTAGGAAAAAGGTTTATCGATCACAGGACGTGATAATAATAAGAATCGTACTTTCATATCTTTTACTCTTGCATTATTTGTCAGTTATAGCGTTGATTTATCACGCTTATTTTATATTTTTATATTGCCTATAAAATCGGTCGCGCTGATTTTCATTGGTTTATTTTCCGCGGGAACCCGCTTTAGTATTACATGCGCGCGAGATAGCGATAGCCCAAGCCACGGATACACCTTGAGGAGATTATCGCGCGATATACAATACATCGCGTATTCTATGAAATTTAAACATTCCGGAATGCGCCTGCGTCTTTGCGCTCGACGATCGATAGTGATCGATGAGAAAGAGAGGAAGAGAGAGAGAGAGAGAGAGAGCCCGCGAAACACGCGCGGATAAGAGCGTGCGAGTTCGATAAAATTAACAAAGCGAATTCATTCAACGATCCGTCCAGCGCAGCGTAGCGCAAGTCAGTGGAAATAAATTCCTGCGTGCAGCAATACAAGACGCGCGATTAAATAGTGTACATATATTATACATATATATATATATGTCGTTGTATATATGTATACATACACACACACATATATACATATATGTATTGCGCGTAAATTCAGATGCGCGGCGATTATGCGGCCACGCCACGTTTTGCATGCTACGCGTTAAAATTCGTACAGACGACTCTGTGCGATGCGTACCTTGGAAAGAGGAAGGTCGCAGGTGCGAGATTTAACAAATCGTATCTTATAGACTCCTGTGACTACGTGCAAAAGAAGTTTGGAAATGACTCGGGCTATCGAGACGGAACAGAAATATTACAATTAATATACATATATTAATATATGTTAATATATATGATTAATATACGTATTTATATTAACACATATATATATATATATATATACATACATATGTATATATGTGTGTCTTTATTTTTATATATGACGAAAAGGAATATATGGTGCTTAGGAAGAAGGCAGAGAGAGCCGTTTGATTTTCATTACTATCTCCCTATGACAAAATATTAACTACGTTACTTCTCGCTCAGAAATAATCCACGGATACGTGAATAGATTAAATATTAATCCTTTCCGCAGCGATATCGCGTATCGATTTCTCTTCTTGCTGGTTTCGGTAGTTACGACATTTTTAGAAATTCCCATTGGCACGATCTTGAAGAAATTTAATTTTACGTTAAGAGATAATTAAATGTCCTAATTATTTTATGGAATTGTCTTGAACGAAATTATTATCTTTATGTTTTCTCTATTCCGATTTTACGAAGAATTGCACGTTTCAATACGTAATCACTATCGCATCGCGGCACTGATATTAAAATTGCAACGTTCGAATATGATTATTAATTAAATTATTAAACTTATCTCACGCGATAGCAGCTATTTTCTCAGTTGCAATTTGAAAAATCACGATCTTAAAAGGAAGGAAAGAAAAGTCACATTGCATTGAAATGTGAAGCCGAAAAGACATTGCAGTTGTAATCGCTTAGAAAGATTGGAAAAAATGTGTGCGCGATGCGGCGCCTATTGTGAAAGCGGCGAGAAAGAGCGTCACTTTATTTAAGCCACTTGAAATGCGCACGTCAGCTGATCGTGACGAATCATATCCGAGAATCCGGCGAGTTACCGCGACGAGGGTATATATATGTGTGTGTGTGTGTGTGTTGTGTGTGCGCGCGCGCGCGGCCGAGTATTTATGCGTGCGGGAGGTTCCTTCCTTCGGACTGTTCTTTGTTTCGTGCATTACACGCGCGCATGTGCACACGCACACGCACACGCGCACGCCCACATCCGCGAGCGCGAGCGAAAAAAATGTGCACGCGAGTGTGCGTTTATATTGCGTTGCTAGACTGTGTCCCGGGCGGTTGAATTAGGCGGTCCCCAGAAATAGGCTGTTGTGAAAAGAAAAAAAAAAAAGAAAAACTCGCGCAGCCCCAATTTCTTTCTGCAGGTCACAACCGCCTTTATCGTAGCGACTCGAATCGTAGGATCTCGAATCGCGCCATATAATTGTCGATGGCAATTTTTTTTATGCGACTATCGTTACACGATACTTTCGCGATAATTGATGCGCTCGATAATAATTTGATCGACTTACTGGAAAACTGAAGAATTATTAAAATTTTGATCGTTACTTTCATCATTGTGGAATAGCTGTGCTCGAAGAATTCGTCCAAGGTCACGGTCCCGCCCTTAAAAAATCAAAAATTATTTCAGTGAAAACGTAGAGTTTTTTTTCCAATATTTCGAGTGAGGAAAAATAAGCGGATGTAAAAAGCAATCGCGAGCTATTTTTTTTTTTCAAGCTCGCAATTTTTCATCGCGCACACATTTTTTGTATCGCAATATTAGGCGTTTTTTCTCGTGTCCCATATCGGAAATTAATACGGCCAGTTAAAATAAGCGCATCAAGGCTGTCATTGGTATGATATCGATATTTTTTTCGATAGCCGATAATTTCACTTTTACACGGTGAAAGATTGTCTCTCAGACAAATGTCCAAATTATAAGATCGACCTTTTTTTTTTAAACCCTAGTTATATTCAGTGTAATTGAGATCCTACGGGTCCATTTTAAAATTCGTTCATGTATCTACTTGGCAAGATGGATATAGATGTATCCGATATTAATATTAAGTGTATTTTAAAATCGAACTTATTTTCATTTAGATTTTAGGAGAAATCGATGCTATACGCTTGCTTAGAATGTTGATTTTTTATAAATGACTTCGCGTGCCACAGGCGAGATATATATTCGCAAGTGCGTAAATTAATTAATTACTACAGGTGTGGCTTGTTTCGCAAAAAAAAAAAAAAAAAGAAAAAATCGATTATACATAATATACATTTGTCTTGAAGCGAGAAGAAACGTATCGAATGTAAGCGACATCACAGTCGTCGCTGAAAGTGTTCGTCTAAAAAAAATGCCAGCGGCGCATCCTCAATTCTTTACTACGATCCGTTTTTAACTCGCGTTGTAAACATGTGTATATCTATATGTACACATATATGTACGCGCTTCATATATATGTACCTCGCGATGCAAACTCGATGCAGTCGACTGTCTGCGCTACAATTAAAAATATAGCCGCTGACCTGTTTTCAGTATTTTTAAGCGCCGACGGAAATATTCGTGGATCATCGCGCCTCAATTAATCGTACGGAATATCGCCAGAAAGTAGGTCGATCCGCGACGGATATGAGCGAAAATGATTTAGAGATCGATAATCGATAAACGATTGTTTCGTAGATCGGTTCTTATCGTCGCTTAGCCCGTTTTGTAATATGCATTCCCGTGAGATATATTTCAAACGAAAAATAAAAAGAAGAATGTATCCTTACTCACACGTCTTCTTTTTTATACCATTGAGATTTATTTATTGTTTTGCGAATGCTTGGTGGAAACCTGTTGGATTAGATAAATGCATTCGAACGCAGTTGTCGTTATCCTGCGTTCAAATCACCTCTCCGCACGACGATACGGCATAAATTACATTGACATAACAAAACTTTGCTATACAACTGTGAAAACGCTGAGAATCCAATGTTAATACATAATATCAATCCATTAAATGCAAAAATTTCACGATTTGCCGTAAAAAGAAAATATGTCTACATGTTCAAAATAATTTTTAAAATAACGATTGTATTCGTTGAAGTTGCGAATAACTGAAATAGCTAAAAGTAATAAACCAAGAATAAAATAAAAGAAAATTTTGTGGCTGTTTATAGCCATGAATGTCTACAGCTGCTTACTATAGATACCGTCATAATTTTGACAAGTTCGATTTCCGATTTATAGATGCAAAAAGATATTTTCTATGGCAATTTAATTGTGTTTTTATCATCAAATAAAAGTAGAAAATAACTTTCATCTGTAATTTTGGAATCGAAACTCATCGATGTCACGCTGGATTTCAATCTCGGTTGGTTGGAACGGCAGAATTGCAGTAGTACAAGATAGCGTAAGAATAGACGCGAGGTATAACGGTGGCACTAGTCTCGTATGAAGTAGCGCGTATTTAGTATTGGCCAGACGGTAAAAGGTTCTCGACGTGAGCCCTTCCTGTATCTGTAAAAGCAGTACGTGAGAGGAAAATAAAAACTTGCCACACAAAATCGGTTCTATTGCGAATAAATTGCGATGTCATGTTTCGGTTAATTGGGCCACTATTGCGAAAAAAATTCGATAACTATATCTATGCGATCGTGTATTCTTTGACACTATTATTTTTTTTTCTTTAATTGTGTATCAGTGAAGTAGGCGAAGTCAATCGACAAATTATAAGTTTTTTATAATTTCTTAAATATCATGATCATACAAGCTTTTTTTCCTTTGAGACCTTTGCGTATAATCTGTCTAGTCATAAAGTGAGAACTGTTTTAGAAGCTATTTTCAAGGATTAATATCGAGCATTAATTGTAACGACTTTAAAATTGATATTAAATTCTACAAGGCTCTTATATTAATGATTTTACGTACATAGACTTGGACATTTGCGTGTTCACATAGCTCGTGTTAAATTCAGCTTTTCGTTGATGTTTTTTAAATTGTATTTCCGCCTACGAAACAAACGACGGAAGAAAGATTTAGTTGCACATTGTCACCAATCAACCGAGGTTTTTTCACCTGATTCATCGGGTACCTCGGGCATTCCCACGTTTAGCGCTATGTCGGCCGGCCGTGGCGAAGCGTACCGTTGAAGAGAAATAATTGGTTGTTTGGCTGTCGACGGATTAGCCCGCTTGAGGTCAACGGCCACCAAATGTTTGCGAGTGCAAGGGAAGAGGAAAGGGTACCGGTTCGTGCAGAGGGGACGATGATGGCAGAAGGAGAAAGAGAGATGTAGAGAAGAGAGAGATAGAGAGAAGGGGGGGGGGGGAGTCTCAGTTAGGGCAGTCGAGTCGAGACGAGTCGGGGATCGGAGAAGGATAGACGAAAGAATGGGGAAGGTACGTAGCGATCAAACGTATGTGATGCTTCACCTCCGCCTTTTGTTACTTCGCGTGTGCAAAGTGCATTTGGAACCAGGTCGTCGCTTCCCTAAACAGAGCGATTTATCGCCGCGTACATTTGCCGTCGATCACTATGAATCCCGGAAAACGCCGGCTTCGCCGTTGGTAGGCGGCACTTTAACCAGCAGGTGCGTAGGCTAACGACGTTTCCAAGCCGTTGATGGAGGAGGGAGGGGGCCATTTTAGGCTTCGTGCCGCTTGGTACGTCGCGCTCATTAACGCGATTCGTTGTCTATTGTAATTAGCCATATACGGTTTTATAGTCGGGTTAGCGTTGAATCAAGATTGGCAATTAATTTCTGATTATTAGTCCAATAATGTCGCACGATGTCAACATAATATCCGAAATGATAAGTTCAATTCAACGTTGCATGGCAATGTTGAGCCGGCACAATATTCGTAAAAGAAGTATTCTTTTTTAATTAAAGTTTCATAAGATGTGTTAATATGTAATTATTTTATCTGCAATTAGTTATTTAAATTGATTTAATATTATGTACATTTGCTTTGTATAATACACTTCAAATCCAGGATCTTCATGAGTCTTCGGTGTTATATTCTACACCACCTCTTCAATTAATTTCTTCAATTGAATGTGGTACATATTGTCTATTTATGTTATAACCAACAATTATATATAATTTTCTTTCCATATAATATATACTCTCTAAAACTTTTAGAGTGAAATCTTTTTCTTAAAGACTGAAAATTTTTTTTCAAGATTGGCTCAATTTTCACTCTTTGGAGTGAGATTCCACTCCAAAAAATTTAGAGCGTAATATTATAAAAAACAAACAATTTATATTATAATTGTTTTTGTATGACGACATCGGGTAAGAATTGGGTAATTTTGAGCCGGCAATAATCGGTTCCCGACATATCGCAGTGGGACATAAACTTACTAAAAAATCGCTACAAACCGTAATTTTTGTTTAATCGGAACATATTTTCTGAAATCACTCGTTGATAAGTTCTGAAGAGATCTGTGAAACAAAAACTATTTCGCAAAGTGATGTCCAAATTTTTGTACTGTCAATTAATATGGTGGAGAAAAATGAAAAAATTTGGATTTTCCTATATATTAGAAATTTTCCCTTAGTTGCACTCGGACAGAGTAGCGTGTTTCCATGTTGGTGATAGACGAATAAGTTTTATGCACGAAGTGGGATTTTGCTACACCTTCTCAAAGAGATGGTATAGAGCCAGCGTGACATTTAAAATTTGAAAATGGAAGTCAACTGAGAGCAGGATTTTAGCGCAATAATGAAATAGCGTACACCATGGTGTGCACCACTCCAGTACAATGCAACGCTTACATGCAACTGGTGCGGTGCAAGGCTAATACATCCCAAAGGAAAACGCTATTAGAGTTCAGGTCTAACAAAACAATCACGCATATTTTCAAATTTGACAGAATGATTGATAAGTGGACTCCCTAGCAGCACAATTCATTGGCGGAACGTTGGTTAAACATTGGCATACATTGGGGATGTGTTGGGCCAATGTTGCGCCGAATTGTGCTGCTACGGCTGTTAAATCGTTATTTTGACATTGGAATCGTATTCAATTGAAAACCCTAATATTTCATGATTTTTGCGAAAAAAACATGTATTTTTGGACTTGACGATCATATTGACAACTGCCAAATTCATATTATGACATCAAATTGTTAGTCATTGCCCAGAAACATCACCTCATAACATACTCGAATTAAAAATAGAAGATAAAAGACGTTGGTACTCTAATATGTATGAAAATCTAAATTTTTGTCATTTCTCTCCACCGTGTTAATTGACAGTCCTAAATTTTGACATTTTTTTTGTGAAATCGGACTCTACAGATCTCTTCTGAATTAAGGATTGATAAAAAATTTCTTAATCGGATAAAAATTATCCGGTCTGTAGCGATTTTTGAACAATGATTCTTTTTTCACTGTGCATTAACCCGGGAGTTATCGTCGAACAAGAGCTAACTAATATTCCCTAAGCTGATGTAGCGCCATGTTCGGTTAGGCTACATTCGAAAATATCACCCAAATGGCTTCATAATATCAAGTTATCTTTGTTGTTCACCGTATGTTAAACAAGGATAAACTGAGTCATTCGAATGATGTGTCTGAATGTAGCCTTAATGACAGTTTTATATCATCAACATCAGTCCAAGATTCGACAAACTCTCGCTTGGATTAACGTTACGTCATGATCGATTAATGTCGGTTTACCGTGATATCGTCGGCCCAAGAATCTGCATTGGGCAAGAGTCGGCAAATTTTGCTTGGATAAATGACGCTGTCTAATTATTGGAATAACTTTTTTTCGTTTCCTATCGAATAGGTGATCTAGAGACGAATATTAATGACGGATTATTGGCGACCATTAATCCTTGATCCTCAGGGAGAAATAAAAATCGGACTAACATCAATTATCATCAATAACCATCTGTCAGATTTTAATCGACGTCGATCCGATTTTTATTTATCTCTGGATAAATCGACGATTGTAGAATATCATTTTATATTTTTTTCGTTCTTTTTCGTATTTCATTCATTTTCGTATACATAAAGTCTTTTTCATTGAAAGTGAAATACAACTTGGATCATAAATGTATAAAGTACTCTCAATTTATTACATTTTCTTAATAAGAAAAAGAATATTAAAAATGTTATAAAAATAAATATTATTGTTCAATAACTGTTTTTAATTTTTTTATTAGATATAGGACGTTTACGTCAATTTGTGAGGATGTTTTCTACTTATAGCTAAAGCTGTATATGATATGTTTTATCATAAAATTGTCATATTTTGGAGACGCAGATTTAATACGTTATTTAGATAATTTTAAACAGAAAAGGAGGTCATGCAAGAATAGATTGTATTCTAAATAAAGAATTTGCGACCCGCACAGAATTATATCTAACAGTTGCTATTGCTATTGCTAGTAGATACTATTCCAGTAATATTATATCACATTAGTTTTTCTGTGTATGACAATAATTTTGACTCTCTATAATTTTTAACGTTAATGACAACTTAAAATATTTTTCAAATTATTTTATGTATACACATATATATAATTACGCGATATTTCCTGCTCATTCAAATTATTGCTGTGTTTTAGTTTCTTACTGAAATAACTCATGTACGTAACGTCATATTTATGTATGTAATGGTAAGCAAGCGGCAAGATGTGGACGGTGGGGATTCGTTCACGTATATGAAGGAGATAGGGTGTGAAAGAAAGGTTGGTTCAGATGATTACGTGATGCAGATACTTCTGGTTGCGATTCAAGCATTCACCCAAACGCGTACAATGCTACGTTGCAAAATGTTTTTTTCCCCACTTTATAACAACGAACGTGTGAATACAAACAGATTTTTATTTTATAAATAAGACATCGAAGTTGTCGGGAGGGAAGCAATACTTTTCTGATACTTTCTGTAGCCATCTGTTGTATAATATAATTTTGAGACAAGCGTTCTGTTTGCCTTTTTATCTGTGTCAATAAACTTGAGTTAGAACTGAAAAATCTATTCGAAGGAGAATATATAAAATATATATTATTTATTATACGATTCTATTTTTTACTTTTTGCGTTCTAAACGAAACATTTATTGAAATCAATTACGCACGGTTATAAACAATTCGTAAACTTGTACGTGCATAATTACTGTTCCTTTATCCTAAAAGAAACTCTCTTTCTGTCTTCATATATATATATATATATACATATATACACATATATATATGCATTCACTTTTGAGAATATCCTTGAGAATTCACCAAATCTGCGAGAAATATTCATTAAAATCAATTACATGTGGTTGTAAATCTTTGCCGCGATCATGTTCTTTGGAGCTCGTCTCACGAGTCCATGAGATATTCTGCATTTAACGCAACTCCCGTATTCGGTAAGGATTTATTACGTCATGTAAGATCAAGGATTACCAGTTTTGTACCGTTCGCGCGCGCGCATTCTCCATCTTCGTCTC
>NW_017299966.1:1396991-1418859 GCF_001594075.2 Trachymyrmex cornetzi
CTCTCTCTCTTATTCCTTCTCGCCCGTGGTTTGGTCACCTCTGCTTTTGGACACCTGCTGCTTCTCGTTGATGCAGACACGAGCCTGCAAGCGAGGCGGCAGCGTCACGTGATCGGACTAGTCGTTCTATGGTATATGTGAAACCATCAAATGTGTATACGGAAGGCCAGTGAAAGCAAGTTCCTGCTACGTTCTATGTATACGTGTTTCGCACTTCGTCGTTGAGAAACGATAATGTTACGACCCTGGCGAATTTGCATTCTTAAATATACATATATGCGATTTGATGCTCGCTCGCTAAAATCGAATGTTACTAAACGGGTCGACAATTTTGCATCAGTCTATGCGCCGAAATAACTTTTAGGGCGAAACGAGGACAAGTTAAATTCTTCTCGTGAAATTCGTTTTGGGTAAAATCTGCGTAAATATTTTGTTGCGAAAACACAAATACAAATAAAACTTGGAATTATAACTATCGCAACCGTCTTTTCGTTTTGAGATTATTAATCGTTAACATAATTTAATTTCTCCGCAGCCATCGGCAATTTATAATAGGAATTTATAATAGGATCAGGAATAGTTACTCATCTAAACCGCCATTCTTTCCGAATCATTCATTTTTCATCAACAAGATTTTCATGAAAGGTACCAATTCCTCCTCTTTGACGATTGCATCATTTAAATTCGAAATTTCTCAATTCTTATTCATCCTGTAATTAAAATTCGCCTCTCGTGATTTTTTTGTCGCAATCGCGCGACACGTGCCGCTCGTTCGGAATGTGCTACAGGCATTTACGCAAATCTGTGACCACGTGGATCACACACATACACGCGCACACACACACACACACATATACACACGCACACATGTACAGAAAGAGAGATAGAGAGGTGAGAGGGGAGGGGAGAAAGAGAGAGAACGTCGATAGGTGAACGCGCGAAAAAAAAGGAGGCAAAAGAGATGAAAGAAAAAGCGTGATGGAAAAAGTGGCGGCTCGATCGAGGAACATCGCGAGCGCTCGTACGCAATCTAGTCCAAGCATAGGTGCCACAGCCCTCACAGCCTGGGCTCCTAGGAATCCAATCAATAAATATTACAATGGAACCCCTAGAGAAGTAGGGGCGCAGTATATCCTCCTCTCGCCTCCACCTCGAACCCCTCCATCTCTCTACCGCGCCCCATCCTCTCCCGCGCCGTCATATTCCTCCTCCTGCTAGTCGCTAGTCGGAGGAAAAAGGATCTGTCCTACGTCGCGCTCTCGCAGTCGCTTCATTCCTCGTACACTCACTCGCCTCGTCCTCGACCACGTCCGCGAAACTTGGTCTCCCACCCCGTCGTCCGGCACCCACCCACCCCCCTCGTACCGTCGCCGCCGCCGCCGCCGCCATCTCCTCCTCCTCCTCCTCCTCCTCCAGTCCATGTGCCGGTGCCGCTCCCGCTCCCGTTTCCGCTCGCCCCCGCGACTCTCTCGCTCTCTATCCGCCTTTTTCTCATCCTCCCGAAGCTCGCCACCCGCCACCCGCCACCCGCCACCAGCCACCACCACCCGCCCCTTGACGGGGCCCTCGAGCCCACCACCGTTTACATTTTACTTTTCTAGTAGCGAATTAAAACCGCGTTCATGCGCAGCCCGTGGAAGGGCGTAATGATTTTTTGAGGGGCGAATCGAGTGGGGTCGCCTACGGTGGTGCACGGCTCGCGCGCGGCAGAAAGAGAGAGACAGAGAAAGGGGGGTAATAGCTCTGGGTGCTACTGTCGAGTTTAGCAGGAGCAGGACGGCAAACGCGTGCCGCGCCGCGCCGCGCCGCGCCGGCAAGGATATACGTATATATACTCGCGAGTCGCGCGCGGCGCGCGGCGCGCATCCGCGAGCGAGTCAACGCGTTTTTGCTTCGTTAATGTTAACGAACGAGGGGGTACATAATTATCGGGGAAACGGCGGAGCGGATCCCGTTTATCGATCTCAGTCGAAACATGTAGGAACCATTTTACGCTTTCGTTCCTCTTGTTTCGGAGCACTCGTATCCCTGAATCGAAAAACTGTCTCGATCCTTTCGCGCGATATACTACATGTTTCGAGATAACATTCAAGGCGCGAATCTCATCCATCTCTTTCCCTTTTTACCGCTCGTAAATCAAAACCGAGGATTGATCTTTGAAACGTGCACGGAATTCGAAAGGTGTCCCGGGAAAAAAACGTCCGAACAATGAACGTCGACGTTCGGGACTGACGCAAAATTAAATTTTAATAAATTAAATAAATCTTAATAAAATAAAAGAAAGATTTTTTCATTTCTTTTTCGAGCGTTCGGAAAAGATACGTGTAGGATCTCACGACGATGAACGCGTACGCAATCTTTCTCTCTCCCTCTCTTTCGCTCTCTTAGGCTCTTTGAGCGCATCCAACATTTTTACAGCTCTCGCGGCCGGACTCGGCTCGCGGCGGCTACGCGCATTTTCGTCTCATGAACTGATTACGGCGGGGTAGAGTGCGCCGGCGGAGGGAGAGAGAGAGAGAGGGTGGGAGGGAGGGAGGGAGGGAGCGAGGGAGAGAGAGAGAGAGAAAGAAAGAAAGAGAGTGTGGCAGAGGGAAGAGACCAAGATTGCGGGGTACACGGGGAGAGAAACAGCCGCCGCGGCCGCAAGCATCAACCTCTCCCACCATGGCGCCCGTGGCCGGCTCTCTCGTTCTCGCGCGCCTTCAACTCTCACGCTCTCTCTCTCTGCGTACGCACTATTTTTTAGTCCGCACTTATTACGACAGATGTCTCATGCTCCGATAAAGAATAACGGCGGGCAAAGCGGGAGCCTTCCCCCCGCATGCTAGTCCTAACCAGGCTCGGGAACAGCAGCCCGTACTTGGTGCTTCGTCGGCTCGTGGTGTCACTGTAACGCGCCGGTTTACGTTACGCACGTCTCTCCTTTTTTTCTTCCAGCTCCTCCTCGTTCCCTCTGTTTCCCCTCTCTCATTCTTTCCTTCTCTTTTCTCACTCTCTTGCTCACCCTTTCTCTCTCTCTCTCTCTCTCTCTCTCTCTCCCTCCCTCTCTCCCTTTCTCTCTCTTTTTCTTTCCTTTCCTCCTTTTTGAACGTTTTTCAATTCGCCGCCACGCTTTTCAACTGTCGAGCCGGTGACTGCCGTCGCGAATCGGCAGTTGTTCCCCGCCGCGTGCAATGTCGCGACAGTGATTATGTCTATCGTGCCCTCGTCCATCCGACCTCGAACTTGCACCGAGGATCGCTGTTTCGATCGCGGGGTGTAAGGACGGAACGTGCACTCCTTCCTTCGCCAAGTTGGTGCTGGCACACGTGGTAGGTAACATCGTGGTTTATCCCAGTCCGGATACGTCTACTCGTGCCGTCTCTCGATCGTTATCGTTTCGCGGTCGCACATTTCGTATTTCGCGGTCGAAACGAGGCCGGCGGTCGGAAGAGACGGGGAAAGAGACAGAGTGAGAGGGAGAGTGAGAAAGAGTCGCCGCGCTCGCAGACGTCTGTCTCGCTTTCGCTGCTTTCGGTCGTTTGATGAGTCTCGCGCGTGTTCTTTTCGTGAGTGCGGCGATTTTCGGTCTTACAATTTACGCTTCTCGCGCCAAGAGAGAGAGAGAGAGACAGCCGGATGAGGTTCCGCTTTTTCGACAATCGCGGCAACGTGCGCGTATATACGAATGTGGGTATGTGGCGTGCGCGCGCGCGTGGTGCGTATGCATGTGTGTGTGTGTGTGCCTTGGCTGAGAGAAAGAGAGAGTATGTCTGCGCGCACGTTGAGTGCATCACGCGCGCGACTGAACGAGAGGGAGGGTGGAGATGCATGCGTACGCACATGTGCACGGTGTGCATCACCATCACCGCCAGTAATGAGGGGGTAAATCGGTTTGGACGCGCGCTACTTTGTTTCTCTCTCTCTCTCTCTCTCTCTCTCTCTCTCTGTCTCTCTCCCTCCCATACATAAGATCATCGCAGAACACGTAGAGAAAGAAACGGATGATTTTCAGACAAACTGCGCGGCGATAACGAGGGCACCGCCGGGATTCAGTCAATTGGTACCGCGCGTCGTCGGTGAAACGATGATATTTAACTGCGACCCGCGTGCTACACAGTGACAGCCGGTGTGGAGGAAAAGGGAAGACCGGAAGACCGTCAGACCGCAGACGGAACCAGAAGTTGGAGGATGGTGGTTTGAAATCGACGAGACGACACCGGGAAGGCGACGCACGTGAGAGCGACTCTCTGACAGATCCCCCACAAGGTAATTAACTCGGGACCATCGCTCTAGAATAAATCTCGCCTCGTTAGAGCCGCGTTCGCATAAGAGCAGTTTACGCTAATGACAACTCTACACATCATGGAAATTGCGAGATAATCGGCCTCATTCGGATTTCTTAGATCGTACCTCTGTCCAATTACGTTCGCTCCGCGATTTTTCATATACCTCGTGCGTTATTTTTACTCGGTTACTTATTGCCTTGAAGAATTGTGACAATCCATTTCTTCTCCTTTTCTCGCGCTAATTGGACATCCGAGGGAATTTTTTCCCGGTAAATCTTTAATTTGAAAGTCGTATAAAAATCGTCCGTATAAAAATGATTGATAAAGCGATCTAAGAGCTACTTGAAAATTACGGTCTCGAATGTACTTTAGAATTGGAAATCAATGTATTTCTAAGATGAAAAATGTTTTTTTTTTTCTGTTTATTCGTGTCAGTAGATATATGGCAAAGATATATTTTTTTTATCTATAGCATGGCAAATCGAATCCATTAGTTTGAATTTTTGAAACTGGATTAATTGTTCTTGAATTAATCGTAAAATTTAACATATAAACGATTAACGCACAATCTTTAATCGATGGCTTCGATCCCGATCCTTTTTCGTAACAAAGTAACTATTCCATTATCATTACATCTTCATCAAATAATTATTTCTTCTCAATGTTTCATTGTACTTTACAAGATTTGTAAAACAACGTATAATTTCGTGTAAATCTAGACTTCAATGGTAGAAATTTGCAAGAATGTTCTTCTGCCGTTTACTCACGACGATAAAAATTCGACATAATGGGACTCGATTTTCTTACGTAAATAAAACATAGCCGAAATGATGCCGATTTCAATTCTCGGTATTTTAATCTGCATTTGTGTACATATCATTAGCCTTAGCCGCCAGACCTTTTCGATTGATTAGACGAACATAAGAAATGGATTACGGTGCCTCGTGTTCTCCTCTTTCTTTCCGTCTTCAATCAGCCGTGCGTTTCTGTCGCATTTTGTGTGTCGCGTCTAGCACATCTTCATCTTATCGCACACGCGGCGTCGTCGCTCGCGGAACGACTGTCATCATTGGTTACACACGTCGCGCTATTTCTCATTCTTACATTTCCTTTCCTCCTCGGTCTCGCTCGTGCACCACTCGTCTTCTAAGCGTACATTATCGATTAGAGATGTATCCTCAAGTGTATGAAAAAAAGTCTCCTTCCCCTTTCGCCTTCCACGTCAAATCTTGCGTCCATCTTCCTCTCGGTCCGCGTGTCATTCAATCGTCTCTTTCGCTCTCCCTCTCCCTTTTTCGCGCTTATCCTTTCTCCGTATCCTCGGAGAAGTATTTTCTCCGCGCCCCGACTTGGCGCGGCGCAGCGCGGCGCGGCGCAAGACGCGCGTTTTCTCTCCCTCTCGCGACTTGTTCCTTCTTCCGTCTCGGCTTCCTCCCTCTCGCGAAGAGGAGCACGCGCCCGTTCTCGTATAACGGCGACGATCGCCGGCTTTTCGTACATTTTCGTGCGGCCTCGCGACGTACCGGCCCCGACGTGAAGGGCGCGAGGGGAGGGGGGAGGCGCGGCGCCTTCTCCGCGACGGAGTCGCACAGTCGTGACGTGACGTTTTAGGGGTTGGTTGGTTCGCTCGCACACGGCATGCGACGGGGAAGGAGCCTGCTGCGGTGACTGCTCGCTCGCGGCGCCCTCAGTCAAGGTGCAGAAGATTCCGCGCGTGTCGCCGTCGCCGCCGTCCTCGTCTCGTCCTCGTCGTCGTCGCCACCGCCACTACCGCCGCGCTGTACCGGTGATTCTCCGGTCGTCTCTCTCTCTCTCTCTCTCTCTTTGATCGCGCGATCTTTTCTTATTATTTACTACATCGCACCGTGTAACCGTGTTGAAACGCGCGCGACGATCGCGGACATACGGATTATTTGTACGCGGATGAAAGGCGGATTTCGCGCGCGCGGCAAACGCGAAAGTCGCGGCCGGCGGCCGGCGGCGCGCTCGATCATCTTTCTCGTTCTCTCCGTCCCGCCTCTGTCTCCGCCTATCTCTCTCTCCGTCTCGCGCGCGCACTGCGCCGTCCTCGTTCGATCGCGATCACTTTCGGTGTGGCCGACAGTTCGGGCGGCGGCGGTAGCGTGGGGGCGGTGGTGGTGGTTGGTGCGCGCGATGAGAGGGAGCGGAGGGGTAGGAGGATGATCCACGCGCAGGAAGGAAGGAACGACAAAATCGTTTAGTATTTATTTGAAAGTGTATTTACTGATATCCTCGCACCCTCGTTCGCTCGCTCGCGCAAAACGTTCGCTTCACTTTTTTTTTTCGCGGCACAACGGATTCACGGCCGAGAATTCCTCTCTATCCCATTTTAACTGTACGTGTCGATCACGCGGGTGTCACGGCGGGATTGTTCGGATCGATCGCGATTTTTCGGATGGAGCTCGAGTCCCGACACGAGAGGAACCACCGTGCGAATGCGTGAACGATTTTTTTCTCGCGTGTGTCTAGTGTTATGCTTCACTTCTCCTTTCGCCCGGAGATAAACACACGCAAAAGCCCGCCGGTTGCCCGCACTCACTCACTCATTCACTCACACACTCACTCATTCACGACGCACGCACGCACGCAGGCAGGCAGCGTCGCCCCATCGTCGTCGTGTTCGGTTCATTGTTTCGGTCATTAGCTTACGCGGCATGACGGCTGATAGGTGTTACCTCGCGATAACGCGTTCGCACTTGGCAAACTGTGATTCCCGTTGCCGGCCGAGCGTGCCTTAAAAACTATACACATCGTACGAGAGTACAACTTATAGTCGTGTATGTGTGTTAGTGAAGGTATTGTATTGGGAGGGATCTCGATCCATCGATCGCGCGTGTTGGTTGGTGTGTATGTGTGTGGTGTGTGTGTGTGTATATCTCTTTCGCAGCCGACCGGCGTTTTGCCGGGAGTGTGGTATACATAACGTGTGACACATGCTAATTTTCAAAACTCACAGATTCCCCGCTCGCGTAATCTCTCTCCCTCGCGCGGTCATCTCGTGGGCCGACTGTGCGCACGCGAAATTGTGCAAATAGTAACAGCGATACCGCCGGCAATCGAGCGCGCGAAAGTGGCCGATAGCCCGAAAGTTGTTACTTTTTTTCCTTTTTTTTTTTTTTACTCTACCAGTCGAATCAGAGACGACCTTTTTCTGTCTGTTATCAAACAATGCACGTTGGCGAAATTATCTCACGGATTCGTCACACATAAATTTAGCAGAATGAGATAGGGCGACCCTAGATATATAGAAATTCAAAGCGAACAGTTTCTACATCGGTATGCGATTTAAAGGGAAGGAGATGCAAGCGTTTCTCACTTGTCGAGTCACTTTTCTTTGCGCAGAATCGTCTCGCATTTCACTTGCCTTCTTTTATCCATGCAATGGGAAAAATGCGAAACCGGTAAACGATTGAAATTCAGAATTTTATAACAGAGTTCCAACACACACGTGCGGTACTTGGTGGTGTAAATGGATTTGCGAATCTGTTATGCAGATTTTGTTATTTGTTAAAGCGATAAAATGTAGCGGCGGCGATAGCTATCGGTTCCAATTTCGCTAATAAACCTTCGTGCGTAGAAAAACGTCAAAACAAACGTCTTTCGCCGCGAAACTCGTTTAAACGTCCCTCGGCATTTTTTCTCAACGCGCTGGCACACTCGCGCGAGAAACGAGCTCTGTAAATTTGTTTTAAGATCTTTCCTTTTTTTTTTATCATTACGCTAAGATAACACTATCAGCGCACATTTAGTGCTCCCGCTTTTATAAGTAGCGGAGAATTATTTAATCAACGTACTGAATTGGCTCCAGCTTGACGACCTAATTTTGCCGTATGGCGAAGCGGCGAATTGCATACGGTGTTTCTTAGGTTTCTCGCGATCACACCGTCCCTCACCTCCTCTTTCTACGCGATTGGGTAAACAAAACGCATGTCTCTCCTCGCGCGCCGCGGTAAGTTTATCTACAAATACGCCATTTCTCTATTTCTTCGACAGAATTCAATTTATTGTCGCTGCGCGTGACCGATTAATAAACGCGTCTTTCGCAAGAAAGTTTTCGGATTATTACGTATGCGGACATTTTGGAGTAAAGAAGCGTGAAAACATCTCACCGTTTGTATCTCGACACACCTCCCCTCTTTTATTTTTAAGATCGACTCGAGTCTTAGAAAACTCTGAGCTCTATGTAATAAATTTATTTGTGACGAATCAATTGCTGATCGTAAAACACTTTTCGTCGGCGATGATTCAATTTTTTTCTACGCCGCAAAAAACTTGAATATCAAATTTTTTCATCCTTGTAACAAGTGACGCAAGTTGAGTAGATAGTAGTTAAATTAATTAACATGTATGACGCAATATAAACATAAATTCTCATGCATCTAACCGTTGTGTGTTACTTTTTTTTTTCTTTTTCAACGTTCTCTTTTTATAGTCAATCTCCGGGGTTTATCAGGAATATCGTCGTACACATGCAATTGCGATTTGCTATCAGTATCGAATGTGTGTACACGTTGCAATTGTGTTTTCGAATGTCGAAATTGGACTTATCTAAAATTATCAGTTTGCAAGCTTATCGGCGCGAGTCGTGCCCTAGGAACGACTTGTAGTCGAAAATCTTAATTATGCGAGCGCGCGCGCGCGCACCACATCCTCAATTAGTTTAAGCGGCGCAGCCGATCGGGCATCGCGTTTAGATCTTAAGTGACAGTTGTGTCGTCCAGTCGGTGGCAGCAAGGCGTTACTTTTAATTGCAGGTGAATAGACACAACGATGGTAGATACACAACATTTTTGTCTGCGATGGAACAATTACCAGAGCAGCATAACCTCGGCGTTTGAAAATCTGCGGGACGATGAGGACTTTGTGGACGTGACGCTGGCCTGCGACGGCAAGAGCCTGAAAGCGCATCGCGTCGTTCTCTCCGCCTGTAGTCCGTACTTCAGAGAATTGCTCAAGGTAAGACTCACCTCTCCCTTATTCCCGCCTTTGACGGCAGCGAAGACCTCCCGGTTCACGATTCACGTGAATTTCGGAGCGGATTCGCTTGCAAGTAAATCAAATCAATTTAAAAGTCTTAGGGCCGGTTGTTCTATCTTCAGATAAACTATGTGGTAATTTACTTATTGGATAAACAGAAAAGTAAGAAAGTAAGACGGTGAGTTAAAGGTCTATCGAAAGGTGGAACAATCCAACCTTTAGCCATTTCTGTCAATATATAGATTAATTTTAATCTATAGATTTCATTTTTGTCACTCTTTATCTTTTCCTAATTTTTACAACTGAAAGAAGATAAAGAGCTAAATCGAGATTAAAATCAATCTACAGTAGAAATGGATATTAGAAAGAAATGATTCGTCATTGCCTAATGATTATGCGCAATAAACGTTGCCCCGTTTCAGAGCACACCGTGCAAACACCCAGTGATAGTGCTCCAGGATGTAGCATTCAGCGACTTGCATGCCTTAGTGGAGTTTATATATCATGGCGAGGTGAACGTGCATCAACGTTCTCTCAGTAGTTTTCTGAAGACGGCGGAGGTCCTCAGGGTATCGGGCCTCACGCAACAGACCGACCAAACCGACAGAGATGAGGTACGTTTTTTTTCGAACGCAATTATGGGGGGGGGGGGGAAACTGAAAGCGGAGTAATTCCGGTGAGTTTCGGACTTTGATGCTGCAGGCACGTGAGAACGTTGTGCTCGCTGCGTTTACAAGTGACAATGGAGATGCAACAGCTGGCGTAAGATTCTATCTTCGTTCCAATTTTCTTGACCGTGTCTGTAGCACATTTGAAATCGAACACACACTGTAATTACGTACGGTTTGGTAAAACCGCGTGTAAACGCGTGTATATGTGTGTGTGTGAGTGTCTGCACGTCTCGCGTGCGCGATACAACAGACAGACACGCGTATTTGGCCGTGTAACTCGCGCATATCTCTCGAAAGCTCAAGTGTATCTCGCACGTTATCGCCGTTAGACATTACTTGAGCGCCCCTTTCCCCTCATTATCTCGATATAGAGCGCGTCTATCTTGATTCCAATTCGTAATTGTCATAGGTCAAGCAAACAGAGATAAAGCGGCTTGCGCTATAAATCGAAAATCGGATATCCACCATAAATGTAAAGTATCGAATATCGATGTGGCGTCGCGACGTCGCGAGACTCTTCAATTTGTTGGCCGCACACTCAGCCGAACTATCATTTTCGGGGGAACGATTTATCGATTGATTAAACGACAAATTCGGCTCGCGTATCGCGATGGTCTCAGTAATTATAGCCGAGGTATAGTAGTAGGAGTGGCGTGTGCAGCAGGGCGTGTTTTTGCGATACGCCGTAGTCTATATAATTAATAGCATTGCCGTACCGTATTTGTTTCCAGCTGTCGCATGTCCGCGCGTTGGCGTCCGGCGGCGGCAATCACCTGCCGTTCCACGAGAAGTCGGAGGAGACTTTCCCTCGCGGCGGCGGTGGCGGCTCGCCTACGCCTGTGACCCCGACGCCGACCACCGTGCAGCAGCTACTGCGCCGTGCCCAGATACGTCGAAACGAGAGACGCACCCCGGACCCGCACGATGAGTCGGCGAAGAGACCGCGGGTGCCGTCGCCGCCGCTCAACAACAACGACGCCACGCCCACGGACTTCTCGATGGTCAAGAACAACCACCTGTCGACGAAGGTGGAGGGCAACGGGGTGCACGACGAGAACAGCCTCGTCGAGGAGAATATAAAGTGCGAGCCGTTGGAGTTGACCGGCGGTAACGGCGGCGGCAACGCCGGCAACGAGGACTCGTCGGATTCCGGCGCCGCGGCGTCGGACCGGCCGCCCGCGTCCGCGAGCAGCAACGAGCACGAGCCCGAACCGGAGCACACGTCCGCGCAGAACTTCCTGCCGGAGAGCAAGCTCTTCACCTCGACACCCGGCAGCTTCAACTTTAGTATGGCGGCGCTCACCACCGATCACACGCCGTTGTCAGGTACGTGAGGGACGCCGGACCCCAAGGCGGGCCTGTACGCACAGACCAATTCGCGGCCCCACCTCTCTGGCCCGCACTCACTACCCTTTGAGACCCTTAAGTGCGCCAATTATTCATTGTTATTATCCATTTATACTAATCCTGGATCATCTTTTTTTTTCTACCCAATCTGAGGTAGACTTTGCGAAGAAGGGATCGAGTCTAGATTTTTTGAAAAATGCAATTACGCCTGTCGTATATACGTATGTTTTATTCTGCACTTAAGGGTTGATCGTACACGCGATTGATCGTCGCTCCAGCGCACACGGTTTCTCCGTGATCGTTCGATCGCGATATTTCTCACTATGTGCACGTTTGTAGAATTAAAAGTCACGGTTCGAATCGAATGTTGACTATTGCCAACACGCCTGAGTTTGTTTCGTTTTGCCTTTTAAGAAAGATATATTCGGTTGTTTTCGTTCGCTTGATTGGTAGACACTTTTTTGTTTGAGCACCGTTTGAGCACGCATATCGTCCGTGCGACTGGAGTCTTCGACTCTTGGCGTAGCTTCCGCTTTCGCGCGGCCAAGTTTTGTTGGCCGCACCACTACGCGTTTTTTCTCTTTTAATTGCGAAATTGCGTACAGGCCATTGTTGAGTTTCTACGCGCGATAGCATTGCCGTTGCTACGTGTGACGATAGTGAAATTTCCAGGGTTGGGCCATGGCTTGCAGACGCCGGATCTAGCGGGCACTTCGCAAGGTAAGGAACTTGAATATTTTTTTTTAGCTCTCTGCCCTTTTGAAATCATTAGAATTGCTTGAGAAATCGAGGTAATCGATATATATATCACGCTCCCGCTATATATGTGGCACTCGTTATCACGCGCGCGCCCGTAGAAACGTGCGTTCAATGTGCGTTCTTTTGATTTTTTTAAGGGCACTCTGCGCTACTTTATTATTCTTCCACTGACAGTCGATACATCGCGACAGACCTCGATCGTACGCGATGTAGCGGTTCGCTCTAATAAAAAGTAACTAAAAGGACTTTGTGCAGTTATATCAAACTAACCACAAATCACAAATTATAAGAATGAAAATGTTTACTGGTTGCGGTGAAAGAGCACTACTATCTGCTTGAAAGATTATTAAATCTTTTCTAATTGGCATGCGTTCCAAAATCATCGATATCATCATTACTATACGGCACCATTTACGAATCGCCTACATTTTGCATATCATAAAAAAAATCATATACTACGCGGAGCACGCGCGGCTCCACGGCCGCTTCGAGCGAGATACGGCCCGAGAGCTCGGTAACCGTAATCTTACAGCCGAGTTCGAAAACGTAATTCTCCGAATTTCACCTGTTTCTCCCTGTCGTATTGTTCTTGCAAAATTTAGCACACAGGCACGCTTGCCGATTGTAACTTACGCTCGTTAACCGATACGTCGATACGCTCAAATACATAAATATCAATTGCGATTGAATTCGTTATGACGGTTATCTAGATTCTGTATAAAAGATGAATCCGCGCGCTGGCACGTTTCACAAGTGCTTTATTATGTTATGTATCGGAAACGTTATATACCACGTTGCGTTTGATATGTTAATATAAATATATCTATGTACTTTGCAGATATTATATAAAAGTAATTACTTTTACTTGTAAATTTTATACGTTCAATAAAAATGTAGATGTATAATATCAATATTTATCTATTTATATTTCAAATCGTTTCCCTTACTTCAAAAGTGACACGACTAAAAAAACGTGATTTTCGAGTTATTACCACGAATGAGTTAGGTAAATGTTACTCTATCAATCATCAAAAGTGAACTAATTTAACTTCATAAAAAAAAAAAACGTCAAATAGCACAACTCAAAAAGGTGATTTACAAAAAAATATCATCAAAATAATCACAACACGAAAAACGTTATTTTTTTAAGGTTTGTGAAACAGAACTGATAAAAATGACATTTGATTATATTAGAATATACATGTTCTTTTCGCCGATACTATTTCATTAATAAATAATGTTTTATCAAGTGCTGAAAAATAATTTCTTTTTCTCTCTAAACCTAATTTCTTATCACTTTTGAAGTAAGGGAGCGATATTAGTGTAAGGTTTTCCGGGATAAATATGCAGAATTTAATAATGTATTATTCAGATCATTTCAAATAAAATATTTGTAATATAGGGCCAAAAGTTACGATCATCTGAATAGAGTAGAACACCTACATCAAGAATACATCAGTTATATTACTATCATTGACACATCGCGTTTTCGTATTGTTGTTACTATGATAGAAGCTTTTTTTGAATGGCTAATTTTTAATCGTGACTTTGAGAGAAATACGTTTTCCAGATACATATCGAAACTATCATACTTGCTAAAAAGTTTTCCTACAAAAGCAATTTACATTGTACGAGGTATCTAAGAATCATACATGTTGTAAAAAATTCAGTTGTTCACTCAGAGAAATTTCTTCCCGAGACACCTTGTACGCCTGCTAATTTTTTTTCATTTTTTCTCTGTAATCGAGGTAATTGAATGAAGAGCGTAGTTACGTGGGCAGAGCGAGGCCTTTGAGCTAACGACAATTTTATCGACTCGCGCGAAAAATTCACGCTGGCCGCAGCAGATACATTCGCTCCAACATCGAACCGCCGTTATTACCATCAGCACAATGATGTATACGCGAACGCAATTGGTGTAAAAAGAAATGGAATCAAATGTACCAGAGTTTGGCATCACTGTGCAATATTCGTGCCGCGCCCGCGAGATCGTCACCCCGAGAGGGTGCATCGTCGGATCTAAAAGAAAGGGGATCAACGACTCGCGACGACGCGCCTTCGGCGTTTGTGTATACGTATCGCATCTGCCAGTTTCCCGATCAGGTGTTGAATGATCAGCGCCGATGCTTTGAGTGTCGTTGACATAAGTGTTGCTGATTTCTCGATAATCGATCGTTGAAGTGCTTGTATCGCTCGATTGAACGGGTTGGGCTGCGTATCGATGTGTTGTTAACGTTGTCTGTCCTCCTCATGTTAACGTTTTGCAATATAAAATCAATATACGCGGCATGATATCGTCGATACGATGCCGTGACGTTTATCACGTTCGTAGGTACGAAGGAAAGAAAAGAGAGAAAAAAAGGAATACACTATGACTGCGATTGATAATGCGCCGGAAATTATGTCTCGCAACTTTGATTTTCGGGTATTTTCCCTGATCTTTCGTATATATATATTGTAAAAGAGGATGTGATAGGTCTAACCATTTTCTTTTTTCTGTACTTGCAAAACGATATACTCTTAACCATCCGGAGCTGACATTAAATTTTCTAACGTTGTTGACATCAAGTCTGTTAAGCCCGATTTACATAAGACACAAAACATAGGTCGCAGGTCGCAAGTGAAACGTATTTCAGATTGTAGTAGGTCGCAGATCGCGCGATAATACGTAGGACGCGAAAGTTGAAGTTCAACTTCCTGCGTCTTGCATTCTGCATTCTACAATCTATTATAATTAAAATATACGTTAGATTAGTTTTTAGTTTTGATCTGCGATCCGCGTTCTACGTCTTATGTAGATCGGGCTTAAGACCTATTTAATTTATATTGACTAAAAGGTCTTCATTAATTTGAAGGAACCAAAATGGCGTAACTACATTGGGAAAATTTTCTGGTTGAAAATGAACGGACCAGTAGATTCTAATCATAGCAATCAGATTCTGGTTTTCTCAACTAGAATTATAGAATTATAATAGATCAACCAGAAAATTTTAATTTGTTCATTTTCAACCAGAGAGAATTCCAATGAATACAACCAGACTCTTTCCAGTGTATGAAAAAGATGTGTGTTTGTGTGTTTGAATCTAAGTTTTTTTAATAACCATGATTCAAAAAAAGGAATATACTATGACTGCGCTCGATAATGCGCCGGAAATTATGTCTCGCAACTTTAATTTTCGGTATTTTCCCTGATCTTTCATATACATATAAAAGAGGATGTGATAGGTCTAATCATTTTCTTTTTTCTGTACTTGCAAAGCGATGTACTCTTAACCATCCGGAGCTGACGTTAAATTTTGTAACTTTGTCGATAGTAAGTCGATAGTAAAGCCCGATCTACATAGACACAAAACGCAAATCGCAGGTGAAACGTATTTCAGATTGTAGGTCGTAGATCGCAATACGTAAGAAAGTTGAACTTTACCCAACTTCCTGCGTTTTGCGTTCTGCATTCTACAATCTATTATAATTAAAATATACGTTAGATTAGTTTCTAGTTTTGACTTGCGACCCGCGTTCTATGTCTTATGTAGATCGGGCTTAAGACCTACTTAATTTATATCGATTAAAAGGTATTCATTAATTTGAAGAAACCAAAATGGCGTAACTACGTTGGGAAAAATTTTTAGTTGAAAATGAACAAACCAGAAGATTCTAATCATAGCGGTCAGATTCTGGTTATCTCAACTAGAATTATAGAATTATATATAATAGATCAACCAGAAAATTTTAATTTTTCCATTTTCAACCAGAGAGAATTCCAATGAATGCAACCAGACTCTTTCCAGTGTATGAAAAAGATGTGTGTTTGCGCGTGTGTGTGTGTGTAAATACTAAGTTTTTTTTAATAACAATAATTCAAATTTATAGATGCAACATATACCTATAACATGAAAGAGTATAATTGAATAGGTCTAATAGACCACCATCAATTCCTCTGCAGGGACATAATTGAATGGATTCAATAGACCCCATCGTCAACTCCGGAGGGTTAACAATGAAATTATCTATAACGTTTAATTAAACGAACAGTGGAAAAAGAGGCACGAGAGAGAATTAGGATGCCAAGCGTTATCATATTACAAATTTTAACTACTACAAAACATTAGACGAGGAACGAGAGTACCTATAACGATCTGTATCGAGAATCATCGCACTAGCGACGTGTGTCGAGAGACGGAGCTGGCTGCTTACGTCGACGTAACGGCGCGATTACATCGTTTAAGGTGATACAGGAGTCGCCCTCTCCGCTAATGGTGAATAATTACGGGAACGAAGAACGATGTACTTGAGCGTGCGTGACCTTCCACAAGCGGATTTCGACAGCCGCCGTATTGAATGCGCGCGTGCGCGCGCGCGTGTTGTGTGTAAATGTGCGTCGAGAAACCACGCGTCTGTTAGGAAAAGAATAAGAAATATATCCGATCGATCGCGCGCGTATGCGTGTGTATATGGCGTATGTGCGCGTAGGCTTTTCACGGTTTCGGCCAAGTCTCAGCTGGTAAGAATGTTCGCCGAGCAGTCGTCATGAGAAACCGTGGCACGCTGGCTAACGCATTTTTTTACGTCAGAGAGATTGCGTATATCCTTCTTTGCTAGTATCTATCTTTGGGGAGGGAAGAAAACTTTGGCAAATTTGTGACAATCAGCCGATCGGTTGGTCGGTCGATCGATTGTGTAAATTCAGGTGCGGCCACGCATTGTCGATTAATATTTGAACGGCTGGCTTATACTAGGTTAGTACTGAAAAAGTTTATCGTCAGGGACTGTGGAGCAGGGAAAAAGAGAGACAGAGAGAGAGGGGGGGGGGGGGGGGGGAGAGAGGAGGGGAGGGAGAGGAGGATTGGAGACCACGTCGATAAGGCTACAGATGTTATCCGCGAAATTCAAGGTCCCTCTATCTCCGACGAGAACGAACGTGGCCAACTAAACATTGGCCTAACTAAAAATACGACGACCTTGGTACGCCACTCACGTTCTTGCCACTCACTCTCCACGAATCATTAGATACATTAAATTATATCGCCGGTTTGCTCACCGACCGAAAGGCAATCGCGATGACACTCTTTTTTGGATTGATAGGTTTCTTTTTTTTCTCAGATGTATTTTCTTTCCTTTGCTAATTTCGGTGAAGAATGTCTTGCCGTGCAGTCGCGCACTGCGCTCGCTGTTGACCGACAGAATTTATGTCGCTTGTAGAGAGAGAGAGAGAGAGAGAGAGAGAGAGAGAGAGAGAGAGAGAGAGAGAGAGAGAGAAGAACAGCCTCGTCGGACGTATCTCTTAGATTCAAAAATATTTATAACATTTATAAGGGTTTCAAGAGTATTAGCAATATCTTCGATGCGAAGGTTATACGAGAACACTTTAGAAAACATGCGCTACGTTCGCTAATTATGCGTGTTGTATAACTTCGTTTGGAATATTTCAAAATGTCTTGTGGACGTATATTAATTTTGACAGTATTCAATAAATTATTTGTCATTATTTGACAACTTCGCGTCTTCTAATCCCATTTATCACCGGTTGACTGCAGTCATTTCGTATTCTCTGTCGGAAGGATTTAACGGATTAAACGTGAGTTTGTAGATAAGCCAGTAGATTCTTCGAAACTGATGTAATTTTTGGTAGACGATGCCTGTTGCTAAGTAAACGCTAAGCGCGACGGGGTCTTAACAGCGGAACAAATGATAATGATGCGATCTTGGCATTGTTTCAAAAGCTAAACACGATATTTGTGGTGAACTTGATTCTCCTTCACTGAAAAAAGTGCGATGATAATCAGCCTAGATGATAATTAGGCTGTATTCGATTTGGACGCTTTCAGCTCTTCTATTCTTGTTTTAATGAACGATAAGGATAGAATGATGATAAGTGCTTAAAACATGTGAGTGATAAAAATGAACGCAGCTTTACTACATTTTTGATGAAATAATTTCAATCTAATGTGTTTGATATTAATATAATCAAATCCAACTAAACGTTAATTTTTTCAATTATTATATACTTTTCTAATTATTACTACATTTGTTATGTTACTATTATTATATTTGGTAATATTTATTAATATGGCATCAATTTGCAACCCCCTCGCGATGTACATCAGATAACACGAATACCGCCGCGCCAGTATGTCAGTCAACTTTGGACCTTTATATGACCAGGAATGGCTTGTGTAAAAAATAAAACAGATAATTTAGTATTTTGTCATTTGGAAAGTTGTAACTGACAAATTGTTGCTCTAACTCGATCAGACACAACTAGAGAAAATTAGAAAATGTCAATTTTTTTATTTATTCCTATCACTTTTTCAAAAATTTCTATCGACTCTCGAGCTAATCTCTATTTTTTATGCATGTGCCTCGTAGAGAGTTTTGAATAGCACAACTCAGCACAATTTGTAAAATTCATCACCGTTCGCAATTACACGAGTTTGAAGTTATTCATTCCTAAAAATTAATCTTTACAAAATTTAAAAAGTATAAGGCCAATAAAAAAAATTCTTTTTTTTTTAAACGCTTCATGCTATTGAGTTGCGGTTTGCGGCATAAATCGTCATAAACGCAGAACAATACAGAATAATTAGAAAATTCAAAAAGTGCGGGTCCAACTTCACACACATAAATCTCTCGAGTCCAATTTTGACACGCAAAAAACGATGTTTTAATCGATCGTTAAGCGGCGGTGAACGACTGTCCGATTCCAAGGATCTGCGTGTGTTTGGAATGAAAAGTAAAATATATTAACTTCCAAAATAGCAACCATTCAAGGAACGTGACTAAAAAGTCAGTTACAAAAGCCTAGAGAGGGGACATTGGATTTGCGCATGCATTCTTTTGCTTGATTTTTCTCTTGCGGCCGTGTATTCTCGTCTCTCATGCGAATACTCAATTTATTTCTCGAAAATGCATTTAAACCGACATATAGCATATTGGCTTTGCGGCGTTCCGATTATTTTCCTTCTTTTCGGTATTCAACAGCTCTCTTTCGTAGAGAAGTGCAGATAGGTGGTAATCTGTCGCGAAGTTTAGTGCGGCACAAAAATATCGATTGCGAGGTTGAATTCGAAGCGTGGTTTATCTTCTTTCTGCGTTTGTGTATCAGGCCGCGTGACGAAATCCCGATGCATCGGTACTAAATAAATATTTGTTCTATCGCTTTTTAGCTCCCCAAAGAGAGAAAGAGCGAAAGAGATAGAAAGGAACGTATTTTTACGTATTTTTTCTTTTTTTCAGATAGCTCAATGCCCCTTATCAATAATCTTAAAGAACGCTCTCGCATTTCAGATGCGATTTGACTTTTTCGTTTCCAAGGGTATAATGAACAGAAACGCATATCAATTCACAAGGTGAACCACCGCGTCTTCGAGGCACTACGATTTTACTTTTTGGATTGTATTTTTAACTCGTAACAGAAACACATTTTTTTATAGCCCGAAATGAATATGTGTTCTTGGGATTCACTAAAGTTGTTTGTTATTAGTTTTACAAGTTTTACAATTTTTAACTGTACAAAAAATTGTAACACTTGAACTTAACATAAATATAACTAGCCTATAAATAAAATAAAATGAGATTGTGAAACATAATTATTTTAAATCATTATTTAAAAATTAGGAAAATGTCCCAGCGCAACCCATATATTTCTATTGCTAAGAAAAGTGATTACTCCATTTATTTTCTTTCTTTTAAGTAAAATAATCTTTAAGAAATAAAGCATATTTTTTAAATAATTTTAAAATATACTTATTGCAAACTTTAGAAAAACTCAAAACAAGAATTAATTTTCTTTTAAAGAATATTATAAAATTGATCGAAAAAGCGACTTTATGTAATAAGCAAATTGAATTTATTTTCATTTGATAATCTTAATGAAATATTAAATTTCTACTATTAGGATATATAATTTTGATTCGATGAATTGCTTGCGATCAATTTACGTTAGATTTGCGTATATATAGAAACTTTTGAAATGTTTGAAAAAAGTAATTATTATTTGTGTAGAGTATATATATTTCTGTATGTAGAATTGAGAAAACATCGTGGTAAATCATTCATATCAACTATACGAGCTATCCAAGAGTTAAAACTTTTCGGCGTTAGAAACCCCCTCCCCCCCCCGGATTGAATTTAGAATTCATTTCGAAATCACCGTCATCAGCTTCATTAATCTTGTTTCCAGTTGTTGTTCTCCACAGGATTTCGCAGCCTAGAGTACACCGCGTGTACACGTGGCTATTTTGCTGAATTCCAGACGTGTCGGATATCATGACAAAGCGTTAGTCAGCATCAGCTTTTCCTCTTTTTCCCCTTTTTATTCTTTCTCGCCATCGCTCATACGATGCGTTCGCCTTTTAAACTCGTTGCCAATTCGAGAAGGAATTTCGGTTGTTGCGTAATGTCCGAAAGTCACAGAGAGAGGCAACGCGAAGCCCGGGTATGTCGCCATCTATCGAGGTCGCGAATAAATGGCACGCGAAGTTTTGTCAACTTCTGCCGGGATGACATGAGTCTCTTGTTCATGCTGGTCTGTTTATTCGATACCACAGCGCGGCCTCTCTCTCTCTCTCTCTCTCTCTCTCTCTCTCTCTCTCTCTCTTTCTCTAATATACCTCGTCCCTCCCCATACTATCTCCTCCCTCCCCCCTTTTGTCCAACCCGTCAGCCACCATCGTTTCGTTGCTGTTTCGGTAGTTGCGATCATGCTGATGCACAGTGGTTCTCATTTTTTTTTTTTGCACTCGCCTATAAATCTCCCCGTTCGTTCATCCCGCTACGCGTAATACACATACGTCACGTGTGGTAAAAAGGCAGCCGTTCGTTTTCTTCTTTTTTTTTCTTAACGCGACAACACCGGAAATGGAATCATGCGTAACATACGTCGACATTGATAACGGACTTTCTATGTAACTTGGTCACAAATGATTTACAAGCGGTGCGCTATTGTTTGTACGTTATGCATAATTAATGTCAATAACCGTTTCACAACACGCGAGCAACGTTTGATACTTAAAATTATAGAATTGCGCGTGAAAAAGTCACCAAAAATACGTGTCAAAAATCCAATTTTCATTTTTTGACGAGCTCCGATGATTTCGGTCGATACGCGTTATCGAATAATTGAGTTATCGTCCGATTTAATCCCTTTCAAACATATTTATATTCCAATATTTCAAATATACATATACAGGAACGCGCGTAAGATTGATTGACAGATTTATGACTTGTTAATTCTGGAAACGTCGGAAATTTCATATTTCGTGTTTTCTGCTAATAGATTTTCTCAACAGATTTTTACAACATGAATATTAAAACGATTTAAAAATTCTCGAAAGTATACATAGCAAGCGTTTCCCCCTCCCTCGAGATGTTAACAGATTTAAGTAAACCGGAAAAGAATCGTGCCGTTTACGATACCGATTACTTAACCGAGAGATCTATTCGGTTCGTCGAGGCCTCGGTCGAGGCGGAGGACACGCGCGAGTTGACAGGACGTTCTTTCCGTGCGAGTTTCTCGGCCCACGTGACACCGCGTCGAGACACCGCGTGCAGCGAGAGAGCCCGGATTAGGGAACCCCTGCTGCGCGGCATTAACGGTACGTATTCTCGGATGGACGCGCGGCGCGGTGCGGCGCCCGCCAAGGCCAAACGAAAGTTCGCTCCGAAACCAAATCCGACGGAATTTTTTATCTGTAGTACGTACTTATCGGGGACGCCCAGGTCTAGCTGCTTGTTTTCGCTCGCGCTATTATCGATGATGAACTTGAGGTGACCTCGAAAACTGCGCAACAGCGTAGGCGAGGTGGCGGCGGCGGCGCGGGGGAGGGG
>NW_017299966.1:1419026-1420820 GCF_001594075.2 Trachymyrmex cornetzi
ACAGAAAGAGAAAGAGGGAGAACAGACAAAGAGAGGGGGCAGGGGGCAGGGGGCACTACGATTGCACTTTCGCTGTGCATCGTTCGTCACCGTGGCCCACGATCTTTCGAACGAATCTTCGAAACAAAGCTTGTTCCCTTTTCCTCATAGGTTCGTCGATTAGGATACCACATCGATCACAATAATCGCGATACGAAAGAGCAACGTCACGCTGTAGTGTGACGAAGATATCGCGGCATGGATGATTATGTCTACATAGACTTTCCTTGATTGTTATCGATGATTATCTATTCGGATACGCGCCTTTTTTTATCTGAGATTCATGCTAGGGATACGCTCGGAAATATATGTATTATATGCAGGCGATACAATCTAATTAATCGTCGCGGGTTACGATGACCTTCTCTTTCATCACTAATATCGCTAATATCTAGTCGAAAGTAATATAAACGGAACGACCGGAGAATAAAGTTGAGTTATATGATAAGTCGTCGAGTATAATTGTAATTCTCACTTAGTAATATGTATTTAACCAATATATGTAATATTGTTTTAACGATTCTATAACCGGATTGTTTATCGTTAAAAAATATTTCAATATCGCTATTACTCGGTTGACCTCCGCGTTGCTCCGAATTGAACGGTCGCGCGTGCGTTATTACCGAAATGATAGGATTTAATGAGACGTTTATGTAACTGAATGCACCTTAAATCGCTTCCACGCACTTTTCGAAATCTCTCTCTCTCTCTCTCTCTCTCTCTCGTGTATAATCTGGAGGAGATTAGCGCGGAGAGGCGGAGAGCAAGAAGTGCAACTGGCTTATATCGCGAGCCGCTGTTTGCGCCTGTTAGAGAAGCCAACGAGTGCTCCTTGCTAAGAATAGCGACGTACAATCTACATGAGAAAATTTCTCGAGTCGCTTTGTGCGATGTCTCTTGCGCGTCGTAAAACATGTGCTCTCTCCGTTGTCTGAACGAGTTTGGCAGAGAATATGTGGCCGCTGCGCGTACACAACTCGGGCATCCTCCCTTCGTTTTCTCGGGCGAGCGTAGAGAAAAGGGGGTTGCTTGTCTATCGGCATAATGCTTACCTATTGCGGAACGCCCATCCTTTCCGTCGCTGGGGGTACGGATATTGTGCGGAGCGCGAGAACGGGTTACCTCTCTCATAGGTTTTTATGATATTCTCGAATGCGCGTTTTATGCAAGTTGAGACGACGAAAAAAAGAAAAGGGGAAAAAATAAGAGCGTTTCATACATACGTGTTTAAGTATAACGTTCTCTTTTTCGAATTACATAGTTATATAATAGTTACGATTGAAAAAAAAAAATAGTAACGTTTTATACCAGTAGATAACATTTAAATGCAGAACAGCAAATTTCGTTCGAGATGACATTCAGATCAAATGTATCCTCGTCGCATCATATATCCAGTCATACTCGTAGACAACCGTTAATACCGTATTTATGTAAATTGCCAAATATTCAACGGCGCGCGCGCGGAGCTAATCTAAAATTCTCAATCGTGTTGTAGATTTTCTCCCCGATGTTTCACGACGCGACGTTCTACGTCCTAGACTCGTTTTACCTGGAGCGGAGCAGCCTATCGATCGTAGCTGCTCGCTCTTTCTCTCTCCGCTCTTAGAGTCAACATCAGTCATAATACAGCGTAACGGCATACAGGGGTTATTAAGAATAATACACATCCTATATATATGTATATATATACATATATATATATATCTTCTCGGTGTTGTATCACGCGCTTCGGGGTGAACGCGGGGGTTGGGGGGG
>NW_017299966.1:1420885-1443716 GCF_001594075.2 Trachymyrmex cornetzi
GGGCAAAGTAGAGAAGCGGAGGACCGATGTGGGGTAGCGTTGCCACGGGTAACCGGCTGGGTAAAATCCCGCAAAGAAGCGTTCGCGAACTCTGCCGTGCTTCTGTCGACGACGATCGTTGTCATCCTAACGATATGCTTCGCCTGATGAATGTTACGGTGTAAAACGTGCCATCTCTCGCGTCGTCTCTCGCTGGACTCGATTCCGTTGAAGATCGGTCGTATAAACAATCCGTTCTCTTAGTAGATCGATTGCTATATAGAATGTTCGAGAATTAGCTAAACTTGAATTTAATTCTAAATGTTTATTCCTGCTGTTAAACAATAGCGGAAGGAAAAATCATCTGTTTGGAATTGTTGTATTAATCCTTAATACTGTGTCCATGGCAAAATCATGGAATTAAAATAAATGACGAGTAAAAGCGTCCCGCCCGCGGGCGATGATATGTAAAGTCAAACCAACGCGTTATTCATTTTACAATTGCATCGATATATTGCGTTGGATTTCGTTTATAATTGTCCATATTTGCTTTTCCTTGTCTAGTCTTTTAACTCCATAATTCCGCCGTCAAGAGCAGAATTTCAAATTTCAATATGACATATTCTAATGACATTTTCTTTCCCGTTACATTACAAATATAATAGGAGTCTAATTTTACATAACGTTAAATAAATTGGATAGATTGAATAGACTGTATGCCAATTCAAGAACAGATCCAGTTTGAATCTTTCTCAAGTCAATTGTGGTTTAGATTTACTGACTCTCGCGCTGTCTCGTAACGACAAGACGTCGCTCTCATTTGTTCGTTGACTTTACGCCAAGAATACAACCGTTAGACATTGCCAATTTTAGTAATAGCGTTTCAATTCACTTCTGTCGAGAATCAGCTTCAGAATTCGTGCGTCTTACATTACGATAGAGAGAAAGAGAATGTGTGAAAGTGGGAAAGAAAGCTAGGGGAGGGGGGGGGGGGGGGGGGGGGGGGGGGGGGGGGGGGGGGGGGGAATAACTCGTTATGGTATTAAATGATGTCGCGTGAATCCGGTTGGACTCAGCCCCCTCCTCTTTGGTTGCAGACCAGGAGGTCACCGAGGAGGACGGGGGTTGGCAGTCCGCTACCAACATCGAATATCAACGAAAAGTACAGGAATCGAACCAAAATACAAGCGCAGATCGGTACGGTGAGACGATGGTGCAATCGCAGCCTCAAGAGCTGCCGATAATCGATCTCTTAGACAACATTAACGATCAGATGGAGATCGTACTGAAATCGGAGCCTATCTCGCCGAGGATGGTCGAGCTTGAGTCCTGCCTACTGTCGAATCATACACTCGAGAGCCATACGGATCTTGATTCGGCGCACGAGTATCGTCACGATGACCTTCGAGATAAACAGCAGCCGCAAACGTCCGGAAGATTTTCGAATAATGACGCACCGTCACGGTACAACCTGCCACGGTTACGATCACAAAACGGTATCGTGCAATCGTTGCGCGCCTGTTACGAATCGGATCGTAAATCCACGAATCGCACTTACTGCAATTTTTGCCAGAAAACCTTCTCACGCGCTTGGTCCCTGCAGAGACACTTGGCTGACACGCATTTCTATGTGCCGCAATCTTTATCTTGTGATCAGTGCGGTAGAAGTTACAAGTCCAGGAACAGTCTGGTCAGTCATAAAAGCCAGTATCACGCTCGCAAGGACCGCAAAGAGCAAGAGGCAAAATGCGAAGTCACGTATTGACCGGCAGCACCGATCTAGGACGAACTTCTCCGTTCTATCGTAAAATACGATGAATAAAAGAACTAAGAATACAATCGTCGTGTACAGAATGCACATACGATGCAAACCTTGGAGATGTCTACGAAGAGAGAGAGAGAGAGAGAGAGAGAGAGAGAGAGAGAGAGAGAGAGAGAGAGAGAGAGAGATGTTGTAGTCTACCGGCTGTCAATAGAAGACATTACCCGTTTTGTATAAATGTGTTCTACTTATAGTATGTTACACTACCGCTGATGTATTGTAATTAATCTCAACAGTATTGGAGCGAAATGTTGCTAGTCGTTTATTCCTTCGGCAGATTACCTTAGTTGAGACCAAAGAAAAAAAACTATCAGCAATTCCTTATCTATAAACCAGTACCTCAAAAATGCAATATTGTATAGCATATAGAGTACAATTATTTAATTAATAAAATAAATTTAGCTAAACTAATTAAAATGCGATTTTCTAGAGTTTGAATTTTGATGCGTGGAAACGCTCTCTGGCGTTTTATTTGTAATATCGTATTTCGTTTAGTTTTTGGTAATGAAAGTGTGGGGGATGCATTATTTTGAGTTTGTCATATTAAAATCGGTCTTATTACAGTTATACCCTTCTAAATCTTAATTTAAAAAAAATTGTTTTTATTTATTCGTTTTTTGGATACGCTCACAAATATATTCGTACTTATAAAATAATATTACTAGTCGACATTTATCCAATGAGATTTTACTGGAAAAAGAGTGTGAATTGTTTTGCTGTTATCTATTCCCCGATATTGGACGTATTATAAAGCTGAAGTCGTTATAAAAATGCTGGTTGACTGTTTAATAGATCAGATTGTTTTTTAATCAAACGTTATTTGACGTTGTACAATCTGTGACATTTCATTAGTTACATACAAAGAGAAATACAAAATGTTACGTTTTTATAAAGACTCACGTTGCACAAAATGTTATAGCTACGTTTTTTGATATAAATAAATATCGCATTGTTCCTGTACTCATGAGATTGTAATTATATTTAAGAAAAAAAAAAACTACTGATCTATTGTTATAACGCGGCGTATATAATGCAATAAGTCGCGACTTAGCGGCGAAGAGAAATAAAGAAGATAAGTAATTAAAAGAAAGAAATAACGAATAAAATGTTGTTTCTAATGAGCGAGCGCTATCTCTCACGGCCTAAATATCGCGCGAGAAGAAAGAACTTCTGTTGGTAGCTCTTTCGCTCAAGGCTACGAAAATGCCATTAATCATGAAATATAGAATACATTACGCTTCATTCGCATCACCTCATTAGAAACAGATATCGCATTTGTGTATACAGCTCGCACATATTTCCACTCTCCCGCGCATATTCATACGCGTACATGTACATATATCTATATACATATAAGATATTACGCTCTATTTTGCTGTAAATAATATGCATTGACATTGATATATATCTATATATCTATATATAAATATATAAATATATATATATATATATATATATATATATATATATACACACATCATACCTGGTGATCATGAAACACTAACTTCATCGCTCACGATCGTTCGCTGGAACTTTAGAACTGCTTGCACTGTGTTATCCTAATTGCGTTTGAAAGAAATAAATGTCACACAATGAACTGAGAGATGCTGCAAACAAATCGTGTCAGAAAAGCCTTCTAGAATAGAGCATCGCGGTTATTACCATTGTCATCGTATTCAATATAATACACTTTAGTGTATTTCGTAAAGATTTAAGTTCGATTGTTACGTGATTGTATAAAATACAGCTAATTGATCGAGTAAAATCATTGGAACAGCGTTTACACGCGAAAGAGAAACGTATAAATTGAGATATTACAATAATACAACATTTGACATTTCATATCGTTCTCTCTGAAAATATCACTATAAACTATTTGAAATATTAATAACATGTATGAATTATGTCATGTATTAGCACTTCTTGTTTAATGTTTTAGCACTTAATTTTTTATTAGTATATAAAATTATTATTTCTCACTTATATTGTTTGATAATAACAATAAGTGCTACAAGAGTTAGTATAATCTATAGTTTTATACCATATAAGCTTTTATGCTTCTTTTACTTTACCATATTTTGATAAAAATCAGTTGTGTACAATTCTTCATACAAGTTTTATGAAATCAATCGCGGAAAAAGAGAAATCCAAAATATACCTCGTAGAACGCGCAAATGCAGTAAACGAAAACAGCGGCAATAATAGAGTCAGGAATGACGAACGCGATAATGATAATGCTGGAGAATATTGACGACAAAGACAAGGACGATGACGGTACTCATTATAATGATGGTTATAAACCGTTTATTGTATCACATTACAAATGATAATGATCGGACTAATAGAAGGATACAACGATGATAATAATGTTAATATTGACGAGGTTAAAGGTGAGGAGATATCGATCACATGACAATAATGGACACATCGAACTATATTGAAATGGCAAACTTGATGATTCGTTCAGATGTGAGATGAAATAGAATGGCTAAATAAATTTAGTCGAATAAATTGAGTCAATGTGATTTTATGAATTTCGATGCACGGAAACTACCTCTATCTCTATTTGTTACATCGTGTTTCGTTTGGTTTTTGGTAACGAAAGAAAGATGAAAACGGAAGATAACTGCGACGAATGACATTAGCAATTACAATGACGACAAAGCGGCATCAGAATAAGAGAAAAATCGAGAAGATGACAATATGACATTGACACCGACGACGAGATTAACAATGACTATGACATTGGTGATATGACTCTTTAAATTATGGTTACGATAAAGAGATTAATATGATGATAACATAGTCGAATTTACAGAGAAGTTGACCACATACAAAAATCTAAAAAAGAAATAAAGAAGGAAAAAAAACGAGAAGTATATACGGTGACAATGGTTGCATCCGGTGTGCGTTAGAAGGCGTTCCCCTCGTGATAATCTAACGTTACATCACGCAATGAGGCGCAAGCAGCAATGACAGTAGCAGCATCCATAAAGCATATATAACTTAAGGTGGTTTTAAGAAGTAACACGTAAACGAGTTTGGGCACGGCTTGTCGGGTGACGGTGGTACAACGTATGCTCGATTAATAAAGACGCAAAATAAAGTATTAAGAGGCAAAAAAGAGAGCACACGGGCGCACGATATTTTCTCAGCTGCGAAAACTGTGGTGGTGTGATCTTAAATGTGACGGTGGTGTAGGAGCGTGAAATGGTGGTGTGCGATCGCGAGAGACGAGGCCGCGCGGCTAGAAAAGAAAACCTTCCCTCTCCCAAAAAAAAAAAAAAAAAAGAAAAGAAAAAGGAAAGGGCAAAGTAAAGAAATACATTGGGGATGATATCCTCTCTCTTTTTCTCTTTCTCTCTCTCGCTCTTTCTGTCTCTCTCTTTCTCTCTATCTCAATCCTCCCCTGCCCCAGTCTAATGTCTACTTGTCCACCTGTCCGACGTCTGTGCGACGTACCGTGCGCCAAAAACCCCTACAAAAGTAGTAACCCCTGTGTGTCTGGTTCTGCCGCCAGGTCTGTTGGCCGGCAGCGGCGCGAGCGATGAGTTTCGATGCGAGCCGTGCAACAAAAACCTGACCTCCCTAACGCGGTTGAAGCGGCACATACAGAACGTGCACACCAGGCCCAGCAAGGAACCGATCTGTAACATCTGCAAGCGGGTTTACTCCAGTCTAAACAGTCTGCGCAACCACAAGAGCATCTACCACCGACAGCACAACAAAAACGAGCAGCAGAGAAAGGAAGTAGCGCAGGCCCGCGAATGGCAGAGAGACCAGAGAGAGCACACCGACAGAAATTACTCTGCGCAGCAACAGCAACACCAGACTCAACAACATCCGCGAATGGGATGAGATTGCTCGCCGTTTGTTCCCCTCGCTTTCTCTCTCTCTACCTCTGTCATGAATTTTTTCATCAAGAGGGTGTACCGAATGTTCATGCGAAACAAACGTATATGTTGCCGTTATCGATACGGATTACGATCCGGCGCGATTCGAAATTTGGAAATTGACGCCGCGGCGATTGAAATAGGTTATTTCTCGCCGTACAGCGGAATATGTAAGTCGACGAATTCGAAATATAAAAATCTCGGTTCTCTCCGTTTGTTACACCGTATTCGAGCGACACTGGCAAAAAGACAGGCAGTGCAAAGTGCAAAACAAAGTCGATCGATCATACAATTATACTTTGTGCGACTTAATGTGATCTATTATAGTATAACATCAATCAACTTATCGCAAACTAACGCGGAGAAATTACGAATGAGTTGAATTACTTGAATCGGTATCGCGTTGATGAAGCGAATTTAATCGATTTCTATTGCGAACGTATGTCGGATAGCTTTCTACCACCGTCTGAGGGATGCACTCGCGATAAAGTAGTCGTCGTCTGTATAGAGTCTTCGTTTATGACGATGGGTTAAATGTTAAATGCAGGTCGGATGAACGACGTCTTGAAATAAAATGCGTAACCGGAAAGGTGATGATGTGTCGCTTCGAGCACACGAGCGACCACGCGCACAAAGCTGCATTGATATTTTTTATGAAAAATAAGAATCATCTGTAAATAGCGTTGCAAAATGAGCGAAGGGCCGATGGTCCGTGTGTATTAGAATCTGAACGATTACTTATGTGATAGGCATAAATCCTTCGATTTTCGACAAGGGCTACGCGATTTGTTGTTATTTTTATATATTATTTATGTGATAAACACACACGATAATTGCAGACAAATTTTGTTTTTCTTTTTTTTTTTTTATTTTTTTCGTTTAGCGTCCTATGTGGCGATATAAAGAAAGGTGCGGTACAAAAACGGGATAATAAAATATTATTTAATATATCTAATTTATTTGTAATATATATACGCTCTCCATTCCCTTAGACAAGGCAATTATAGTTGAATAAAACCTGTTTCAAATAAATCCTTTTCCTTCCATCCTCCGTCTTATAATTTTCCCTTTTTCCTGATATAACGTCTTCGTCCTCGCCTTCGTGCCCCATCCACGACAGAGTTTCTTCGCTGTGATTTAATAGTAAGATTTTATTTTCAGGGATTTCAAATATATTTACATCACGACACACGCGTTATCAATTCTATCAATTTATTCAGCGCCACTGGCAGAATTGATAAGTCTTCCGCGATATTCACACGGAAAATTAATATTTCACTGTTTTTACAATTTTAATTTTGAATTTCTATAATTTATTGAATTGGAAATGAAATATAAATGTGTTGTTAGAAGCTTCCATTGATTTTTGCAAAATTATGTTTGCGCCCATCACATTTGAATAGGATTTACATATTAAAAATTAATTTTATCTTAGGATGGTTTACTTGAATCAATATATAGCGTAAAAGCGAATTAATATTGATTTCTTAAAGTGCAAATAGGAGAAGCATCCGTAAATTATAAGTATTCGACATAATTTTTCAAATTGTTTCACGTTTCGATGCCTTACTTTGTGCATGCACATGTATTAGCACAGTGTTTCTGTATTTTTATTAATTACAGTTTTGAAAAAGCGATATGTGTTCTTATTATTTTAGATTGATCATATAATCGCGTTTGAAGAACATCGTTAAAAAAAGAACGTTGAGAAAAAAAATTGTCGAAGCTGTTCGTAGGCAAACAAGACGTGCATTAAAAGATTGTAATCGCTAAAAATAAACGGTACATTTATCGACACGGAACATATACGTGCGCGCGTGCGCACGTATAAGCGTGTTAATGTACTTTTATTTGTTACATTTTTGGAAAAGGCACGTTCATTTCTAGATATGTCGTTCTTTCTCTTGTCTATAAACGAAAATTGAATATTTTTATCTCCGATGTTATACCATCATATCTTTTCTATTTGATGTATTGTAGTAGTTGTTATCGCCATTAACATTTTTCTCTATCGGCAAGTTTTCATATTATTGTTGCTGCTGCTATTGTCACTCCTGCTACTATGCCTCTACTATTACACTTTCTACTGTGACCGTTACTATTATTTTATATATATATATATATATTTATATATATATGTATTAGTTACCGTTACCATCATCGCCTCTGTTGACACCACAGATACTACTCCTTTTCCATCGAAAGTCAGTTAATATGCCGGAGGAAAGTGGCACGTTTACTTTTACAGCTCGGAGAAAGGTATGTGCGGACATTTCGTTGCTTGTTAAGCTCGCTTGGAATATCTTTTTTCTCATATCGTTTCCGTTTCATCCGGTATTTCATCATAAATGTTTAAATTACGATAAGTACGCATTGAAGTATAATTTCTCTCCTCATTAATCATGTCTGGATTTCCTCTTGATTAGTTCTAAGAGCAATATATCGAATCACAATTTATCGGATACAAAGCCAAATATTGAATTACATGGACAGTGAAAAACTCGAGTCGTTTATAATTAAACCTTTATTTCATTTCGCGATGACAGCAAAACGGTTACAGTAACGACCGTCTTGGGTTTTCACTTTCGGATCTGTCGAATTTATCACGAAGAACGAAATCTTCGTAGCACTTGAGAGATATTGTGTTTCGTAAATTATTATAGAAATAGTTAAACGCAGCCATATATGTGAAGAAATAAAACAGGCGATTGCAAAGTAATTCACGTAACAATTAAAATGCAAGGAAGATCTTTCTTTCCCTTTCTTTCTCTCTTTCTCTCTCTTTTTCTTTACGGTACGAGAATCCGCGAAAATCGCACTGTCGTTCCTCCGGCGGTCTACGATCATCGCGCTTATTATGCATGACCAATGACAAACCAGAGCTCCGAGCCACATTTATATCTCTCTGCGATTAAGATGCAGCAGAAACGAAGTACTCGAGCAACGTACGTGGCTCGCAGGGACATTTCAACAGGCTGTCAGTAAGAGTATCGACGGATATCCAGTAGCAATTTCCTTTGATACCACTGCCAATCTGCTCTCTCGATCGATCCCGATTTAATCCTCAACCGTTCTTCCTTAAACTCATCTTAAACCTTCTCTTCCCTCAATCAACCGACTTGCCTATAATTTGACTGTCAGCGAGAACCTCACGTTTGGCCCCTTAACACCTTGGCATATCACCCTATCTCTAGCCCTAATCATACAAAAATACTTAGCAGCGTATCGTAACTAATCTTGTCCAGTGATATTAATAGCAGTCGTATCTTTGTTCTTGTTTGTTCCCGGTCCCGCTCGCTCGGCTATACGTTTGGCTCTGGTTCGTCATTGTTCTGTGTGTACCTACCCGCTACCTTCACGAACACGGACTTGCGCTGGGGGTCCATCCACACACGTGGCTCTCCGTGTGCCTCCTACACCACAAATATTGGTTCGTAATGGAAATATTTCTTTTTAATTGGGTGTCGATGCATATGTAACGGACTATGGTACTTGATTTCATTTTCTCTCTTTCTTTTTTTCTCTCATTCTGTTTTTCTTTTTTAAATCTTTTTGCATATTTCATCTTTTCTCTCTCTCTCTCTCTCTCACGCTCGTTTTTCATATCTGCATTTATGTCACTATCTTTATTTTACGTCTATTTATTATTTACTTGTATTCATCTATCTTTATTTATCGTTTCTTCATGCACATTTTAAATCTATTGTTTATCATATAATTTATCGACTTGTGTACTGCCTACACTTTTTTCTATCTGCTATATTTATCAACATACGTAACTTTTCCCTATCGCTTTGCTTGCCTATCGCTTTATAAAAACGCTCAACCGTATCGCCGCTGTCTCTCTCTCTCTCTCTCGCTCTCTTTTATGTTTGCATTTTTACGTCTTCGATGACATTTTCATCCAAACGGAAAAAATATCTCACAATCAAAATCTTAAAAAAAAATCAATATGTCTATGTGCGATCACACGGATCTCAGGTCCGCCCTCGGCGATTCTCGCGATGCGACTGTCGCACCCGTTACACGGTAGCCTGCTGCCACCAGGAATTTGCTACACGTGCGACGTATGCGGCAAGACTCTTTCCACGAAGCTCACTCTAAAGCGGCATAAAGAGCAGCAGCACTTTCAACCCCTGAACAGCGCGGTCTGCGCGTTGTGCCACAAGGTGTTCAGAACGCTCAACAGCCTGAACAACCACAAGAGCATCTACCATCGTAGGCAGAAATAGAAGTGATTGCGCACGCGCGTATCTTACGTGCCAAGAGACATCACGAAACGAGCTTAATAGACGCTAAAATAAAAAAAAGTTCCACGTTGTTTATGATCGACCAGGTCGTGCGATCGACCAGATTATCGACAGCGTGGCCATCCTGAGAGAATCGCGTCGTTCTCTTCTTGAATTCTTGCTGTTTCTAGCCAAAAAAAAAGAAAGGAAACAAAAAGAAAAACGACATCGAATGTTGAGAAGGACTAGTGATTTCAGCCTGTTGCTCGATTCATCGATCCACAATCATTACCGCGCGTATTTAACGCTGCATACAGCCGTCTGATTTGATTTCTTCAGTTTATCGAAATGTGCGTGATCTTTTGAGAGTATTTACGTTGTAAATACCCATGCTTTCAAATTGATGTATTTAGCTATATTTTTCTTTCCGCTTACAATTGTTAGAATGTCGGAACCAGAAAAGCTGCGGTACACAATCATCAAAAATAATTCATAGCAATTTGCCGATCCAGGCTTTAAGGAATTAATACGAAAGCCACGTGTATAAAGTTAGTGCGAGATGAGAATCAGACGGACACTTTCAGCGATAAATATACGGTGAAAATTGATATGGACCTTTGACCGGTAACGGATTGCCGACGTTTTTTACGAGATTTGAAATACAATTGTTATGTTATTATCACCTGTCGATTGTACATCGGTCATAATGGGTTTGACATTTGGGACCATGGAATGTGTGGGATCTATGGATTCTTTTAGCCACTCGATCATTCGAGGAAGATGCGATTATCGGAAACAACTCGGTCATTCTTCGAGAGACAATAGGAATTTGCGTCGAATGTCGCCATTGTGTTCACGATGTTTGTGCGTGTGTCCTTAAAAATCTTCCACGTGTGTCTCAGCCGCTCGGCAACAATTTTTGTAAAAAAAAAAAAAAAGTAGGGAACGTCGGTTCGCGCGCGAGAAATCAGTGCTTCCAGATGCGAGTGTACGTGATAAATATCGTTGTCATGCGCGATCTTGGAATCGGTAGAGTACTCTGATCGCGCCATTATTTTATATATATACATGTATATATTCCCATTTTATTTCATAATTGGATATTATGACGAGACGGTGATATTAACGTTGATGTCGCGCTCCCGAATTTTCAAGGAAGTTTTTAGGATCTAATTAATTGACAAAGTTGTGATGAAAAAGAATGAGACTGAACGGGAGTGCAATCAAGATAATTCAAATTAGGGTTGATTTCCCGAGTTGATTTTAATCGATGCGTAATCCTCGAGACGTGTGTTGTTAGCAAATGATTTATTCGCAACTATTGCACGTAATTCACGGAAGCGATTACTTAGATTTTGCACGTAAGATTTCGCACAAACACGCATATACACGTAGCCGCGCGCGCACACACACACACACACACACGTATGTACGCACACACACACACACACACTGGTGTTATGGTTTACGGGACCCAGTGCCAATGGATTAAAATAGAGAAAAGTAATCTTAATTTTATAATTACTTGTACTTATTTTTCTAGTGTACGCGCTTTTCGTATGTTCTTCTCTTGTTTTTTTCGTTAAATTTCTGTTAATACTGTAAGAATATAAATGATCACACGACAGATCGGATACAATAGACTGGATACATGTGAATACCGATTTTAATACAGTTCAGGAGATTGACATTGGTGTATATAATCTCGTTGAGTGCAATTTCCGGTGGTACAGATACAGCGATTACCGTGACTCGCATCGTTTACCGTGATTTCTTTCGTGAATGAAACACGAAACTCGTTCTGTGAGAACACAGAGATTTGAACTCGCCGTGATTATATATTGCTGCTTCAGTCTCGGAATCGTTAGTGTGGGATTTAATTGTAGACGCACTTTGGCTAAAGCTTCGGCATAGTTTCGCGATACGGAACAAGGTGAACCGTTGTTCGAAACCGTGTCAAGAGCGCTTATTGGCTATGAAACGCGAATTAATTTAAGCTTTATTAGTTAGATCGATATAAAACGCGAGAATGGGATATATTATTCGAAAAGGCTTTTTGTGTCGAAGACACGATCGTCCAACTAAGTATAGGTAGAAGCGTCCAAAAATCAATTTCGAGATAAGACTGCAAGCGAGCCCCGGGATAGGCACAGCATTCGAGAGTTTAATCGTTTCGATATTAAATATTGCCCGATTTACATGGTTCCGATGGTTTGAGGAGAAATGGTTTTCGAAAACATGAAGAGAGAGAGAGAGAGAGAGAGAGAGAGAGAGAGAGAGAGAGAGAGAGAGAGAGAGAGAACTCGAGTTAGCCTAGGTCTGCGAGAAATATTCTTATACCGTCATTTTTCGTCGTCGCTTGAATCGGGAAAAGTGAGATGCAATGGTTTAATATATATATACATATATATATACATATATACACATATATTTTATCCTAATATATTCATTCCATATTAAATGCTTTAGCGGGCTATTCTATATAGACTTACATTCGTTTTTACGATACCTAACGAATTTTACGTAAAGTACCTTACTTTGTTATTATTATTATTATTATTATTATTACTCATCGTATATCGCAATTATTATCATTACTATATCGGTTATTAGTATTGCTGTTAATATTGTTATTAATATTATTATTGGTATTACGACTATTATTCCTGCTCTTATTGTACCGTTGTGTTACAGCTGTTTCCGTTTCGCGGCATACTCGATGGAAGCTCCGCTTTATAATATATTCCATGGACACAGATTACTCCATTTTCGTAGTATCCGGCCAGAATATCTCATTCTATAACATTCCTTCTCGTCCATTTCGCGTTCTACGGCGCTTTGAAGCATCCTTCGTCGACCGAGTCTCTCGAATAGTTTCGAATAGCGTTTTTTCTCTCATGGCTTTTTAATGGTAATGTAACGCGGTCAGTTCGAGAGCAAATGGACGGGAAGGCGATGAAGGATACGCGTGCTAAAATAATACAACGGTCCAGAAAATGTTCGATACGTGTCGCGAAGGTTTGCGAAATTCTGGACATTTTTTGGACGCTTGTGTTATGTTCGGAACCGATAGATCATCACTCACATTTCTAAGTGACTCACAAATAGGCAGCCGTATACATATACATTACTTGTCACCACATAAAACCGTGAACGCTATATTTTAGTAGAACCTCAACGATTCACGCTTGATAAAGGAAAAGCCCATATGATGACTGGGACATGACCGTTTTCACGCGAATGTCTATCGCGGTAGACGCTCGCCTAGTAGGCCAGAGCCTGACGAATGCACGCGCATCGGCCTAAAGCACGATCGTCGTGTGGTTAGATAACGAGAGATAATTTTCTATTTTTCTTGAGGACAGAGTCGCGCTGTGGAGTGCGAACGCAAGTTGGGACACGATGGGAGATGTCGAGGGCACAATTGCGAGCGAATGTGAGTCCACCATAATGCCTATGCGCGGGACTAGGACGATGCGATCGGCGATCACGATTATACGTCGATACCCGATTACAGTATATATGGAGTCACTTCGGCGAAATTGTGTGCGACGAGGTCGATATTACGTTGGAATATGGAGTGTTTCGCGACGGTCGTTGAAATGGGTCGAGTTGCATTTAAGACAAGACTTAACTTGAACCGGTGTACAGTTAAAGCGAAGTTGACTTACAACAGCGAGGTGTGATTAACGCCCGTGTTATTTCCATTAATGAAATAGGTTTCCTCTAATATGCATTCGGAATATACAAGTCGAGGTCGGGTAGGGCTGAAAATTGATTGGGTCGAATCAGTTTGGCGGAAGTGTAACTGCAAAGTGTATCGGATGCATGAGAACCGCGCGGGAGATATTGAATTAAGGAAAAGAATCTTTTTACAAATTGGACCATTATAATTGAAATATATTTTTTTCATCGTTTACAAATTTTTTATTAAACCAAACATGTGCCGTTTTAATCGATGACCTTTTACTATTTTTCGGATAGAATCATTGTTCCATCGGTGTAGAACTTTTGTGATTTCTTGGTAAAAAACCGAGATAAATGATTTTCGCAGGTCTCTTTCGAAGTCAAGTTTATTCCATTAATTGATTGAATGCGTCAGTATGATCGTCAAATCTATGATCAATCTATTTCAAAATGTCATATGAGATAGCACCTTTCCAACGATAGGTAACCTGATACGTCACACAACAGTGGCACGTAAAAAATCGACCAGATCTCCATCTGTCGGCTATATGTAAAAAGACTCTCTCCCTAATCCAATATCAACGAAGCTGTAATAAATTTAGATCGCGACTAGAGGAAGTGATTAGAGCGAGACTGCATTGAGGCTGAATCATCGCGATCACGATAGGACCGAAGGGTCTGTGTGACAGCGCGAATCGAGATGCGGTTGTAAGTGACAAACTACAGCATCACAATAAGACTCGAGCCGCAAGGTTCAATTCGCCGCGTGATCAAGTCGAAGATAGGCCTTATCGCGTTTCCCGACTACATTAACGCGAGAGCGAATACCTTGAGTCGCCGTAAAGTATAAATAATTCCGTACTTTGTTTTGTTTCTTCTAATAAGGCTCGTTGGAAGGAGAAATCATAGGTTGCGTTTAGCGAAGAAAACAGCTTTGCACAAAATTCTTTAATATGATTGATCTTGCCCTTAGTTTCTCCCTAGATCTAAATGTCTAAATCAATCGTATTAAAGAATCGTATACAGAGTTGTGTAAAGCTCCTTTCTCTACTGAACGCAGTCATAGTTTTCTGTAAAGCTATACGCGCGCGCATGTCGCGTCCTCCGTCGATTTGTGTTACTCGCAGACCTTTCGGGTTCTCTGGCCGATCGCACAACGAATTTGTAACTCGACAATGGATCGACCGGAAAGCAACGTACGATGCGTGAAAACGGATACGCGCCCGTACATATATATATATATATATATACATATATTTTTTTTTTTCTGAAGTACACAAATTTCAATATACGCGCGAATTCAACTCGGGTGACGAACTGATGTTCGCGCGTGCACGAACCCGTATATCGGTGTGTTCACACTTCGGCTCGTATAGGCAATCTCTGACGCAGGTGTACATGCACATTGAATGCATTTATATAGATAGGCTATGATAATTTATGTTAAACTATGTTTTATGGAATACATCTCGTTGCGTCGCACGTATTTTCCGCCTCTCGCATTATAATCCGGATTAATAAATATGTATCTTTCAAAACGCATTCAGAGCGAACGTATTTTGGAATCGATTAGTCAATTGTTACATAGTAAATATGTACATGCACAGGTGGTATTGACTTGTCGATTAAACTTTTCCGCGAGTCGGATAAAAAGGGGAGAGGAAACGAAAAAATAATCAATTATACGTTTCTTGGATTAATTGTATGTAAGTCGTTCGTACTAACGACGTACGGATGGATGGATGGATGGATGGATGGATGGATGGCTGGATGGATGGATCCGCACGGTTCGAAAGAAGATTAGATTTTTTTATACTCGGGGGCAGTAAATCGTGTACATATATCGCGAGAACTTTAGAAGCGTCAAGGAACTGTCTTACAGCCGGTACATTTCGACGGGCATGCGAAATTACGTGCGACGCGGAATGCATTAGCGCAGGTAATTTAAATAAGGAGAGAAGATTGCGCTGAGAGGTAGAACAAAAGCAAAAAGAATCGTTAAATCGAGGGAACGGAGAGGATGAGGAAGAAGAACGAAGCTTTAAATTACGAGAATAACGAACACAATTTTATAGTGGTCAGGACAAGGAAGGACTGATATTGATAATATTTAAATTAGTAGAGTTATTTGAAGAAACGAATTTGTGAGACTACTGTAAAAAATGGCCAAATATAATTACGAATATATATCTATATATAAATATATATAAATATATATATATATACACATATATTTATATGTGTGTGCGTGCGTGCTTGTGTATGTTCGTGCATTACTTCGCGTGTACGAATGTACATACGTACACATGTATGTGCATGCACACACATGTACATATATCTGTCCTCCGATCAGCGGTCGGTGCGATATTATGCGAATAATAAATTATTAATGAAATTAATGTAAATTTGACTGAATATTTAACTACAATTTATACATATATTAATAGAGATTTATTTGAGCGTCTTCTTTGTTTATTGTTCGTTTAATTCTTCGCTTTTGTATTATATTCCTGTAACACGCGATATCGTGCAGCCAACAGATTACCACCGGTTTATGCGTTATATCGAAGACTCGTTAGTTTGGTACGGCAACAGCCGTTGGGACGTCATTCTTCATTATCGCGTTCGGTTGCGCGTCGCTTTCAAATAAAGTGTGTGTAGGCGGGGATGTAATATGTATATACATGCTAAAACTCGTAACGTACGTGCCGTAAGGACCTTCGACAGTATCGTGTATTGTCCAAGTCTTACGGTTTGCAAAAAAAATGTTGTGCAATTGATAAAAATATTACAATCGAAAATATCAACGTTTTATGAAAAAAAAATACTAATTATTAGAAATAACGTAAGCTTAATTGGTCTTCCACGCCAGATTCTCAACATATTATAGGCTCGAAATTGACGTTTACGTATATCTATACACGGAAAGAACGCTTTTGTTGAAATCGCTAAAAGTTTAGCTAGATACGAAATCTGAAAATAATTTTGTGGACCATTGAAATAGTTATGTAGGAATCTCAGACAAAATGTGAGCGTAAAATTTTGATATTCTGGTAACTAGTTCGAGCGCCCTATATAATTACATTTTCATGGTGCAAGAAAATGATTTTTAGATTTGTATCTAATTACATTTTTAGATACTTCAGCAAAACCGTCCTTTCGTTATACTCACTGGTAAAAAAAAAACGAGCTACTGTAACGTTACACTCTAAATCTGTAGCAATGAAATTTCACTGCATTAAATTGAAATATCAGTACAGGTATTAGTGGCAATTACGCCAATGTTTGCCAGTGAATTTTACTGCAAGATGGGAATGGAAAATCCATTCCATAATTGGAGTGAAAAATTTACTCCGAAAAGGAGTAAATTTGAAGGTTAAAATAATGACAGAGAATATAATGTCATTCCGAAACCAGATAACAAAGCCTACGGAGACAGATTTTGAACAGAGCACGCTATCAATCTATTAATCTTATTTTTAATTATAAATTTTTGAAAAAATCTGTCTCTTACGTTAATTAATCTATCTATTATGTTTATGTCATATGTGTCTCAAGATGCGTCTCGCCCGTAACGACCATGACAAATGACAAACATGAGACAAACGACATAACGATGCGCTAAATTTACTCCTTGCAGTAACATTCAATGCATCTTGCAATACATTATCGACTAATGCTTAAACCACTTCGATTAATCGAATGAAATAGTCCATTCCTTTATGTAAAAGTAGACAGATTAACTTCAAAGCAATGAAAATCCATACTTAAAGCCATGACTTTGCTACTCACTTTTGTTAGCAGTAAAATTTTCATTGCTACTGATTTAGAGTGTACAGTGATCTATTTTTTTGCGGGTGAATTTGCGTTGTAGAATTATTTTACGAATGTTCGTAATATTTTAAAGTTTCTAGTTTTTATAGCTAACACCCTGTTAGCTTTTTTACGGTAAGATGACTTTTATTTGGTTCGCTTGAAAGCGACGCGCGACGAAGCGTGAGATCGAGGCCTCGTTGGCGCGTTGAGACGAGAGCGAGGATACACTCTTTTTATTCTGATGTGATTAGGCGCGCTGCTAAAAACGTCCGATCTGAGAAACTACCAGGCTTCCGAGCACGAGAAAGACTGAAAATGTTTGTTGATTCGCACGTGTCGCGGCGGGCCGCGCAGCTTCGCGAGATTCCTTTTATCGCATTGGAAATGTAGGGAGACGACGCGCAAGTCGCATATAACCGACTGACCTGATTCGCCCGAGAGAGAGAGAAAGAAAGAGAGAGAGAGAATCACGACGTGTTCCATTATATATATATATTTACTGCATATATATATACACCTATATATGTGCAGTTTATTTCGCTGCTATCTGCGACACGATTGGATCGACGACTGATTTGGACTGATCCGTTTCTCACCGCGATTTTTTTTTTTTTTTTAATTAGGCGACGTGTGCTAATATATATCTATATATATGTATACATTGGACTGATGCGTGAAAATTGTTTGACTGATGTTACCAAATCGTTGCTTAAAAGTACCTAAATGTTAAGTTAAAGAATTTATAAATTTATGAGAGAGAGAACGCGCGCGCGCGCGCAAACATTATACGTTAGGAGAGGAGGATCAGCAGAGATCACCATGCTGCAGAATTCGGATTAAGTCAAACGGAAGAGACGCTTTTTTACGTTTTCTCCTTTCTTTTCGTACTTTTATTTTTCTTTTTGCTGAAGGAGAAGTGCGCCCACGCGCCGATAGATGTAGCAATCGGTATAATGTTAAGATCGACTGTGTAGTACAACAATTGACGCTCGTGAAAATGGGCTCGCTAGCTCTCATTTTCGACGCACATACCCAGTTTTTTTTTTCTTCGCTTTTTTTCTCTCTTTTTCCATGATTTCTTTTTATCTTTCGGATGAGTATGCGCAGAGATCACGTGGTTGTTCGTCGAAGCACATATGATTTACTTCCTTAATAAAACCTCCATGGTTTCTCCCCATAGAACTCCATAGAGCTAAATGATAAGCGCGATAGGACACCTTATCGAAAGCAGCTGTTCAAAAGGAAAAGGGAAAAAAAACACAAAAAAAAAGAAAAAAAATAGATAAACGAGGATTTTTTTCGCACGACAGCTTTCTAACGATACAGTAAGTCTTTAATTTTCCGTTAGTTACGTTTATGATAAGATATAATACATTACGATATCTACATGGATATCGGACGAATAGCTTTCCTGATTGATATTCGTACGCAACCGCTGGCTAACGCAGAAAAGCGATGCAGATAGAGAATGTTACACGAGAGAATATAAACTCTCCGAGTATAAAGCCTTATGACAATGTCAAAGCGCAAGCACTTGTGTAATCAACATATCGGCTTACCCCGAAGAACTTTGGAAAAGTCTCCACTATCTTGGAAAGATGATTCCGTTTTGGTACAAAATGTTTCGCGAACTCACGTCGCATTTGCGTGTAAAGCAACGTTTTCCTGAAAAAAAAAAAAAATATAAAAAAAGATCGATATAATATAATATAATAAATTAAATAATGTGAAGAACGCGACGTTTATATTACTCGCAGATGCGAATTGGGTCTTGAACGAAAACCTGTGCGTTGTATATCGTGATAATTCTGTTACGTTATTTTTCACAATGTCTTGGTTTTATAATATATATTTATTAACTATATACAATCCACATGTCATCGTGACCGTCGTCATTGCCGTGTCACTATTATTACCGTTATTATCATTATTACTATTATATGACGCGAGTATATTATTTTATCATTATTTTTTATTATATCAGCAGCACACATACACACACACACACACACACACACACACACACATCAACTGTCATCATAGCTATTAATATTATTTCCATCAGCATTATCATTTGATTTCATAATCGTTTTATTATCGCTATCGCTATCCCTATTGCTACGATCACTATTATTGTTATTATTATCAATTCCCGTATTCTCGTTGTCACCAACGAGTTATCGTAACTATAGTTTCATTATTGAGTTTCGCGTGCTGTCATTACCGCTACCGTTATCACTATGATCACTATTACTGCTGCCGTTCTGCTGCTACTGCTACTGTTATTACTATTTTGGATCAGTACAGTTACTACAAACACTCATTATTATGATTACGATTGATTTTACTACAATTATTATAACTGCCACGCATCATTATTATTATTATTATTATTATTTTTAAGCAATATCAAATGCATTTTAATATATTTTCATTTTTATATGCAATAAGAAATGTACTATATATTTGGTTTAATAACTCGTTTGTGTTGTTGTCACTTGTTTTTCTAGTCCACCTATCACATCCTCAACGAAAAAAGAGTAGACTAGAGAAGATTTTATGTTATATTTGTTGTTTATGTTAAACGACATGTCAGTTTTATCGAAATTGCGAATAGGAAAATTATGTCACCGAGAAAATGATTCTTTTTTTCTTTCAGCGGGAAGGTAAGTGACATAAATGCGATTTGGCATATTTATTCTTTGAGCGATCGGTTAACGTATTTTTTTTTTACAAGCATTACATTAAGCAACTACAATGTTCTCAAATATTACAGCGTTCGAATTAACGAATTTTTTATTTCGGACGCTGTAGTATTTTTCGCAAGTGACTGGAATCCAGCTGGTATCGATGTTAAACACGATTCTTCAACATCTGAAACATGATTTTTCAAAACCACAATCAAACAGTCGATTTCCGTGTGACAATGGAGAATCGATGTTTTACCCTGTAATCCTGTCGTATTCGGTAAACCTTGCATTCGCGGTGACGCGGTAAAAGACTGAAATACAAATAAATATAAGACAAGATATGAGAAATAAAATACACAAATATATATACGGTAAAATAGTGCTACAAAAAAAGCAATCAATAATATTATAATTATTATCCATCAGAAAGCATGAAGAACTCATTCGCAGTATTGCGATTGAAACGATTAGCGATAGAAATGATGTATGTCGAGCATAAATAATTACGTGTTTTTAATTTAAATTGTACATATATATTTTTTTATTCAATATTAAGAGTAGAACAGGATCGCTTATATGAATGTATTAACTAAATAAGACAACCAATTAATTTAAATGTTGGAATAATATATCTATATGTATTTAAATAAATTATCTCATATAATATATCTATATATATATATGACTACGCGCCGATTACTTTTGGACTTGCAACACAATTAAACTGAAATAATAATAATCCCCCCAAATTAAATTAAATCGTCGATTTGATGCTATCAGCATCTTAATTTTTCTATTCCTCATATCTTATTCTTATAGTTTTGTATTTCTTCTTCATAAGCCGGCACGCGCGAACACCCGCGTTGAAGATCGATGTTCCATCTGATTTTAAATTGCGTTGACAATTTATAAATTTAGAAATCGTCCATAATCGACCACTGATCGTGTTGATGATCAGGACATATATTCTTGAACCTAACCTACATTTATATCGCATATAGGACGCGCTGCAGTGAGGAGTACGAAGTAAGAACGATTCGTTTCATCGATCAGAAAGCACCCGACACTGATTTCCGGTTTAAAACTATCTCTCGAGCGAAATATCTTTTCCCCGCCATGAGTATCTTCGGAGAAAGAGAGAGAGAGAGAGAGTGAGAGAGAGAGAGAGAGAGGGGGAGAGAAAGAGAGAGGAAACCTTCGCATAAGCGGGAAGTTTTTGTCGCGTGTCGAGTGCAAATGTATAAGACGGTGAGTACGAAGGTGGAAGTGCATATCGCGGAAAATCGGAAAAACGAAGGAGCCAAAACCGGAGACTACCCCCCGAGATTACCTCGTTCACGCGATCATACGAGTACGAGGGGGATCGATTTCGTAAAAAGTCGCCACGCAGCTCGTCAGAGTCACGCATATTTAATTACGTTTACGTTTATGTTCACGTTTATTTGTTTAGTTTAATTTCGAGTTGCATGCTTTAAATGTCATCCAGAATGCTCAGTGTACCTGTACTCTCTCGTCGTCTCGTTTCTCATGTCTGTTAGACTTCGTGTACACACACAACTGAGATCCGTCGAACAACGTACATGCATATTCATAATGCGAGTCGGCAAACGACTTGTGTACACATTCCACTTCTCGATTGGAGGACATATGCGAATTTGCGGTCCCATTCCGTCCAATAGATAATTCCTTTTATCTCTCGTCTCATCCTTACCTTCCCCTTACAAATTTTTATTGTCATTTATTTCACTATGTGATATTATTTAAGATCTTTTAAAGTGAGATTATATATTTTCAGCAAAAACGATACATTGTTAGGATCTTGAATGGTTAATGACAAAGTTATTCTGAGGTAATTATGGATTACATTGTAATAAGAAAGAGAATATAAAAAATACCACGCAACGCGTATAATACAACGCATATTAACGTGAACTATATTAATTTCGTATAACAATGCAATAAAATCTATTATGGCATTAAAATGCGATGCATTCTCGTTCGTCGAATGTTTGATAAATGATCGTTTGGCGTCATTTTGAACACATATCGAGAAATATGTGTAGCGCGTATGAACTGTGAACGTCCACGGCCGCAATAACGCAACTCTCTCGAGCCACCAGAGCGCAATAATTCGTACGATGTCGCGCGTTAATGACGTTAGAGTCGAATTCCTCGATTGAAAGAGAAATTAAACGCAGCAATTCGATAAAAATAACGTCATCTCCGCCTTCTTTTCCCCGCAATTTCCTCTCGTGAACGTATACGCGCGCATTCGCATGTGGTATACACACACACGTGTGCGAAACGTTTCGGGGTGCATCCATCCCTTGCGTGTGTTCCAGCGTGTACTTGCGTATGCGTATGTGAATTATTTCATGCATGTGCGTGCGCCTCTTGTCCCGTTCTCTCTTTCCGCATCAGCAGTGACCGGAGTTCCGAGTTCCGAACAGTTCCGAACAGTTCCGAAGAAGGCCGGGGAGAGGAAAGCCGTCCGTTAAAGAAAGTTCTTACTTCGCTCCCCACGAAGAGAAACAGTGCGTCGATTCCTCCGCATCTCTCCGGTTCTTCCCCTCCCCTCCCCCTTCTCTTTTTGTTTCCAAGGACGTGCCGTAACGCGCGTAATTACTTCTCTAAAGGACGCGAGTCTCGTTTTTAATGGATTGATTAATGCGCGAGGCGTGATCCAGTAGGGAAAAGACGGAAGAGGCAGAAGAC
>NW_017299966.1:1443729-1448053 GCF_001594075.2 Trachymyrmex cornetzi
GGGGGGGGGGAGATCGTAGCAGCAAGAAAAGGGTTGATTTCCTCACAGTTGCGCGTTGCTCGTCGGATTTGCGAAATTAATGTATTAAAAATTTCTCTCCAATATAATCTTTATGACTAAGTTGAAAATGAATCCGCCGCGCGCGTACACATCGTTCGTTCGAATTCTTTACATGCGCGAACGTAAGAGGATTATGATCGCCGCGAGGATATTTGCAATGATTTATCGCACACGAGAAAAAAGATTAAGTAAAATTTTTGCAGAGAAGTATTAATGACATACGATAATTTAAGCGTGGGATACTCACACAATAGGTTCACAGTTTGATAAAAAATTTATTATACTCGTCACGTTTATATATAATATGTAGTTGTTACAACAAACAGACGACCGTTCTGCGATCTCTGAAGATACGAGCTTTAAATAGATAGACGCGCCTGCCGTTTTCGAGCTGCAGAAGGCACCGTATGATCGACGCGATCGAGATGACGTAAGCACAGTCGAGAAAATACAAGCACGATCCTAGGAAAAGGAGTAGGTATTCGAGCGAGATTCGCGTACGCGAGCGTTTTTTTTTTTTTTTATTCTTGACGATCGTGGTATAGGGTTTAAGTGTGTTGGTGGGGGTGTGCAGCTGCATGAGAGGTGCGTTGTTGTGTTTCAGTGCTCACCTCTATGACGGGGCTGACCTTGAACTCTCTGAACACCCAGTCAGCGAAGAAGTTGTTCACCTGCCAACTGTGCGGCAAAGTACTATGCAGCAAAGCATCCCTGAAACGCCACGTTGCCGACAAACACGCCGAACGACAAGAGGAGTACAGATGCGTCATCTGCGAGCGGGTATACTGCTCGCGTAATTCCCTGATGACCCATATATATACCTATCATAAGAGCAGGCCCGGCGACATTGACATTAAGTTCTTTTGAAGGTTTAGATAAGGTAGGGACCACGCTAAACACACCTATGGCGCACAGCATTTCGAAGATCTTTAACATGGTCTCTCAAAACTCACCCCTATACGACTTAACAAAAACACAAGACACATTTCCTTCCTTTCTCTCTCTCTCTCTCTCTCTCTCTCTCTATCTCTCTCCTCCCCTCCTCTCTTACTCTTTTATCCTTTTTCTCTCTACCTATTTTTTATTCTCTTCTTATATACATATTCGCGCAAATACATATCGAAACTCGCACGCTTGTTTCCCGGATCGCGCCTTCCTTGACATTCATTTTGCATTCGCAATTTTTTTCGCGTTCATTCGCGCATTGCCGAAAGATGCATCGTCTTCCGTCCAACTCGGTCGGTCGGTCGGATGACCCGCGCCGTACGGAAAGCTTGCGTTTCCTTTTCCTCCTCGTTCCGCACCGGCACTCCGCGAATGGTGCATGCCATGGCGAGAAACCGGTCTCGGGTTGCACGCGGGACCTTCTTTCTCTTCTTGTTCGCCTTACGGTCCGAGTCGCTCGCCGTTCGCCGCTCGCCGCTCGCGCACCATCCCGATGTGTCCGCATCCCGGCTCGCGTAACTGCTTTCTTTCTTCTTATCCCGTCGTCCTTCGCGCCCCTTTTCAGTACCGTACGCGCCGCTGATCGAGTTCTTCCGGTATTCACCGGTCCGTTATATACCTGCTGTCAGTGACTCGAATCCCACGATGCATCAGTAAAGCAGCATGCCGCCTAGCTACATCCACGCATAGCAAACACGAGATACGGATTTTTTTTCAAGAGTCTACTAAAGAGATAGAAGAAGTCTAGAAAGTTCAGCGAAAGACGTTTCAAACTTTCGCTGTTCCATAATCTTTTTTTTTTTTGAACGTTTCGCAATCTTTGGGTAACTAACGTCATTTATATAACAAAAATATCTCGCATTTTAACTATGACATTATATACGTAATAAATCGGAAGTAATGGAATGCTATTCATATTGCCCTCTCGTAAATATCGCTGCCATTATACCGTTATAATCATCATAGGGTAAGACGATTAGCGGCGTTATTATCTCCTATATTTCAATCTATCTCATAACGTCACAATTGAAGAGACTTTATTATAAGAATTCTCTCATTTGTAGATAACTTTAGTACTTATCTGTAACTTATAAAGAAAAAAAATCATTGCGTTGATATTATCAGTCATTACACGATACTGAAAACATTGAAAATTGTCTTTTAGTAATTTGCATGTTATTAATAATTTTGTGAAATCTTGTTATCTTCTTGAAATATAATAACATGTCAATTAGTTTTCTGATGCTCAGGAGAGTCATATGAACAGACAGATGGACACGGTGAATTCAGTAACTTTTGGGTGCTAACACATTAAGAACGATTTATCATCGTCGATAAGAACCTATTACGAAGACCCTTATTGATCTATGTCTTTCTTATTCTTTTCTGTTTGTGTGACATCCGCCATACTTTTCTGTTTCGTGTCTCCTCACAATCTCTTCTCTCTCACTATCGTCTTGCTCATCCATCTATTCGATTCGTTGCTTGCTTGTCTGCATGTCCATCTGATTGTCCGCCTGCTTGCTTGTAGCTTTGGCTACGCATTTGTCTTGATTCTCGTATTTCTTGATTATTTTTCTACGTTTATACTATTGAATCTTTGCGTCTCATTGGAAGAGTATTACCGATATAGCGATACGGTGGGAAAGATATGATGAGAATTGAAAAGCGATCGGCAATTTGATGCAACTGCCACGATTGGCAAAAATTGCATGTTTCGCGAGAACGTATAAAATTTAATTGTAATCGTACATTTGTCAATGGCAAACGTTATTGCGCTAAAAATACGAACATAATCTTCAAGTTTATTTAATACTTGTATATTGTTTTAGTTTTTTTTTTGTTTTACGTTTATTGAATGATTTTTTTTCTATTATTAGCATTTTATTTTTGCTTTTCTGTTGTCATCTTTTATGGATTCGGAAACCGATACGAAATCACCCCTTTTTAGACGACCGTTGAGTATAACCAACATTATTGTAAGGTTTCTTAACGCAGAATAAATTTATTGAATTAAACGCAACGAATTAAATGTTATACTTGTGCGATCGCGAAATCTCGAGACTGCTCGCGTTTCAATCTTTGACCACATGTCTCTAGATGGAGATTTATAATTCATCCGATAAAGTTAGCGTGTGCTCAATTTTTAGCACGTGCATAATATGTCGTACTACGCAACTCGTAACTTTTATCAGCGGATTGATTCTAATACGCTAAAGCATACTAATCGCTAGCTCGATGCACGCGGTATAATGCACAGACACAGAGCCTTTTCTTTGTCCCTTCTCTCATTTCCTCTTCCTCGATCGGAATCTTTTGGCGTCTCGTGTCCCATTCCAGATACTCTATAAAACTCGTAAGAGTAGAAAAGGAATGATTACTATCTAACAAATTTATCTTTCTAATTTATCTATACGGAGCTTTGCAATTTGCACACAACTCCGCATTATTCTCAATTCTTTTCTTTTCAAATGCAATCAAACTTTGATAAGCCAGAGTTGGTGATTCCAAGTACAATTTCTTTACACTAATTTACATAATAATGTATCTATATACGTGTATGCTTTTTGTGCTACATTAGTATTTAATATACATTTTTCATATTATAAAAAAAATTCGTACATTTATATAATTAAGTACGATATAGAAATTAAAATAATCGAAGAAGTGAAGGTTACTTGGTCTTATTCGATCAAAGCTTGGTGCCAAATAATATTTTTGCATAAACTGCAAAATTGGAAACTGTAAAATTCACGCAAATATTATTAGGCATCAAGATCCGCTTTGACTGAATGTAAGGCCTTTGCTTCTTCGTTTATTTGTGTTATTTACATATAGATCAATTTTCTACTTATTATTGATGTAAATTAGTTGTGGTGATGGTGATTTAAATCAGATTGATCTTTAAAAATTCTGTTCAACTTTTCCAGACTTTACTGCTGTTTCCAAATTCATTTAAAAGCAAAACGTTTATTATTATTATTGTTTCCAAGATGAATCTAGCTTAGTGAGACATGGAAATACTAGCTCTGAGTTTCTAACGATCGATGCATTTTATCGATGTGTCGTCTGACCGTCACTATGATGGTCGATCTTACAACATCTATAACAAAGCGATTAATAGATGCATTGAAGCCGTTAGAATTTCGACGACGTCGATCTCACGTGCTGTATACGCGAGAGAAAAAGTGCATCTTACGTCGACGTTCTCAGCGAAATGTAAAGATCTCTATTTCCGTGTCTACAGCATCGACGAGAAATGAACTCTCGTCGAAATTATATCGGTTTCTACGTACGTATCAAACCTCCCGGCGGTGGA
>NW_017299966.1:1448212-1628127 GCF_001594075.2 Trachymyrmex cornetzi
CTTCCAGGACAAACACGAGCAATCGGATACGCTATACGTCTGCGAGTTCTGCAACCGTACGTACCGTACGAAGAACTCGCTGACGACGCACAAGAGCCTGCAGCACCGCGGTACCAGCGGCGTGCTGAGGCGGCTTCTAAAGGCCACGGCCATGAAGAATGTCTTCGGTACCATGCAACATCAGATGCAGATGCAGCAGCAACCGCAATGAAAACGTCGGAAAAACCAAAGTCTCCTCCCTATGCTGGATCGTCCGCGTCATCGTCGTCGTCGTCGTCGCCGCCGTCGCCGCCGCCGCCGCCGCCGCCGTCATCATCGCGCTGCTAACGTCGTCGTTCTTCGCGCGAATCGCTCGATTGATTGACGTCATCAGGCATCACATAACCCTAGAACCAAGGCCAGATTATCGAGAGGATACGGAAGTACTACTTTGCGTACCCCCCCCCCAGGACGCTCCCGTATTCAATTTAAGCTACACTCAAGTCGGTTAGCTCGAATCGTACTTTATCAATCGCATCTCGCTCTTAGGTCGCGATTTGCACAAAAATCAGTTAGCACAGATCACCACAGATCATTTCTAAGCAATTTTTCAAATTATGTTACTAAACTGGAACAGAGCGGATATAATCGTTGATTATAATTATTTAATCGAGATTATCGATGCAATTCGTATTACGAGCTATAGTTGGATCGAAGTGAATTATCAGCATCCTGGATTAACGAGATCTTGTTTCTTTCGTCTACGCTGTATTAGGTTCGTAATCCGCGGAAGAAGAGACTGCAAATCGCTAAATCGAGATTAGTAAACCCAGGAGCAATTTAGCTCTTGTTAAATTGCAACGAAGCTCTCGTAATTTCAACGATTAATTTACTCTTATTTACTCGCATTTGCGGGGCACATAATGTCTATCGTGATCAGTTATCGTAAGACGTTAAACGAAAAAACGGATTAAAGAGAAGGGTGGAAAGCGGAGAGTTACATGGAAGCCCGAATCGCGGATAAGTTAGGTACAAATTTCGGACATTTTCTCCCAGTTTTCCCCCTCGCTTTTCCATCGTCCACCCGACGAAAACAGGCGCGATTCTTCTTAGTTTAGACCCGCCAACGTAGCGTTGTAATTTTTCTTCGTCAAGACTGCAATGAATCCAAAGAAGGACAAATTTTGACTGAGAAGCTTTGTAATTCGACTGAAACGTGAAGGAAGGAGAGGAGGCTCCAACGTTAGTTTAGTGCGCGAAACAAAGACACATTCCATTATCAGCGATCAGAATGCTGATGACGCCGAATCAGTCAAACAGTCGACTGTCCGGCGAAATTTCGAGTGAAGAATCTATATGTGAGATGCGTTTTTGAGGACGACATTATCCCGCCGCGAGTTATTATTTTTTTTTTTTTCCTAAGTTAACGTTCTCCAAAAAGCGAGCATTCAAGCGAAAAGATTAGGGAAGGATGTAATTAAAACGAGACGTTTGGAATGGAAACAGTCTTCCGGAAATCGTTTCCGAAATCGAATTTATCTTACGGATGAAATTCTTCTGTATCGGCGCTCTCGAGACGCACGTCTAACGGTTTTCGTGTAGACAAACATACGTCTAGCCGTCGGAACCGGCCTCGCGTCGCGCCCTCGTGAACGAAATAATTCGCGATCGGTTGGGCTAGACACGTCGCCCTGTTAGGCGAATGGACAGTTTGAAACAGAGTTTGAGACGTGCTGAGACGCGGAGCGGTGTAAAACGTCGAATTGCGGACGATCAGGCGAGAAACTGAGGGGACAATCATGAGAATCGTGAATAAGATCGGCAATCTGGCGTCGAAATATGGTACGTCCTGATTTGCATGCGTGTTACGTATACACGCGTGTGCATGCCAAATGCACTTTCACGCGGCCGTATCGCGAATGCGCCGAGGTCGTTTACACACACACACACACACACATACACACACACACACACACACACATATATATATATATATATATATATATATATCAATGAGGGGGGAGGGCTGAGGGACGAAGTGAATCAACAACGTTAGGCCTAAAGGCGAAACGAAGCGCGAGGATGCACCGACGCGTCCAAAACGCGCGAAAGTGATGCCGATCGGTGAAAAGTGTTCGCGGCGGCAATCGAGGTCGAGAGGTGTTGCTAATCGATGTGGTACTCTTCGATTAGCATATGTAGGAGGGAGACGGGATCGGTACGAGACGAGAGAAGAGAAAGGCAAGAAGAGCGTGTAGGTGGTAGAGATATATCATGGGTTCTTAACGTGTATATGTAGATTCGTCGTATGCGCTAAATACAAACTATATTTTTAACTCTTTAAAAGTAATATTTTGAGCTGTAAATATATTATATTCGTACGATACATCGATAAACGATGATATTCTCCTGTTCAGATTTTATAAAAATCGGCATAGTCCTACGTAGGTATGTCTTACGGACGAGCGGAGCAGTGCTACGGAGCTTAAAGCCCGCTTTCTAATTATCTTCCGCATTTTTAGCAAGCATTTAAAAAACTATCTCTGTAACGTGCATTTTTTTTTTTTTTAGTAGCCAAAAAACTCAGCTAGGTTAATTAAGTCAAGGAAATTGTTCCGTTCACATTCCGTTATGTTTTCCGTTATATTGCAAAGCGATTTCCGATAAATCGATCTCCAAACGGTCCAAGTAGCCTCGATTCGCGAGAGATTATGGAGCACTGCTCTGTTCTTCAAACTTTAATATATCCACATTAACAAATGTACAAGCAAGAAGAAACCCTAAAAAAGTTGTTCATCGTAACATATTCAGGTTTAAAACTCAGCGTAGAGAACGAGAAAAAATGTTGATGTTTTATCTGTAAGGCGAAAAAGGAAATGCCATAATAATTAATGAGCAAGTACAAATTATCGTGAAAAAAATATAAATTATGTCTACGTCTAACTTTTAGGATGCGTAGTATCGGAAAGGGAATATTTAACGCGGAGGCGCGTAATAAGGAAAACAGAAAAACGGCTGGAAAGGACACAGCCTGCCTCGAATTTCATTCGTGGCCGAGTGAAAAAAGATTGAACGGGAAAAGAGAAAGAAGAAAATGCGCGGGTGAGGAAAAGGGAAAGGGTAAGCACGAGTTTCCAAACATATCTTTGAAGTGTGAAGTATACTGTGAAAAATATACGATTTTAGATATTTAGCTATCTCTATACCCCGAGAGAGATTTTATAATTATTACGTATACATTCTTAAATCGGTGGACCGATAAATCTCTATGTCGGTGACGTTTGGCCAGGACATAATGTGGAGGGCATTAGATCGATTGAACGAAGTGCGGCCGAGATCCGCGAGATTTTACGTTCTTGTCTTTCTTCTCTTTTGCTTAAAGGAAGAAAAAAGTCACTTTTTTTTTAGCTAAAGATACGCGATTGGTTAGTGAAGAAAGAAAAAAAAAAAGAAAATTTATCCTAGTCATTCCGGAAATTTTTGTGATTCTGTGATATCGGGGATCGTGGCAAACGATTCGACGAAAAGAGAGAGACTAAAAAAAGTGTGTGTCTGTCCACATTATGATCACCGGACGTACTTTTAAAAACTCTTCCAGCACGCGCGCGCGTGCGACGAAGGAAAGAAAATTAATAATTGATTATTAACTGATGGGAAATTTCTGTGATGTTCTTCGGTTGGTATACTAGCGCGACTGAGCTATGTGAATGGAAATAAAAAAAAGTATACGGAATTTATGTCGATGTTTGGTGTTGTACGCTGTATTGTAAGAGGCGAGACTGTATCGGGAAAAATTTCATCGTACATTGCTTTGAAATTTTCGAGATGGGGTGGGGATAAGAACGGAGTGTCGGGCAACCGCTGATCAATTTATCGATCCGAAAGAGAAATGCGTTGTATACTTTTCACGACGAATAATTTTATATTTAAAATCTGATTATATACATATTAATTGATCGGTGAAAAGAGTGATTCGGTCGGTAAATTTCGATCGTCCTTCTTTCATATTTGGTCTGAAATTTCATAGATACGTGTATAATGGATCGTGAAATATATTTTTCTCTTCACTTTATATACGATACGATAAGTACATTTAGCACGACGCACGAACGATCAACTGTTGCCACTCATCGCCTGATAGACTTAGTCTAGTGTAAACGTTTAGTAAAGTCCGCACACGCGTGTTGGGTGGATAAGTATGCGCGCACGAGTGTGTATGTGGGTGTCCATGTGCTTGTTCACGTGCACGTTCGCATGCACACGAGGCACGTAACTGCTGCAGGGTAAACGACCCATTACACGCCGACGCGAACGCGAAAAAAAAAACGAGAAAAAAAAATACAAAGAATGACTATAGATTATTTATCGGAATGTGCCAAGGTCCCGAACCGTTTACACGGACGAAATTTTTAGGTAGGTACGCGCCCCGTCTCTCCCGTTGAGAAGGAATATTATCAATATTAATCGTTTTAGGATACGATCTGCGGTACGATTTTAAAAAATGGAAAATTATCGTGGAAACTTTTTGGAATTTTTAATATATATGGAACTTTTCGTCTTGTATCGTTTATCTTATAAGAGGGGGGAAAAAAAAGGAAAGAAATCCCGAGGGAAGGTGCGACGCGGCGAAAATATTTTCGATTTTATCTAAACTATTATTTTTCGCTCGCATCCTGTGTATAACTCGTGCGTGTACTCGTGCTTGAGAGATGTAAAGAACCGCGCGCGCATTTCCGAACGCGAGCGAGGGCCGATCGACTATAATTTGACAGCCTGATACCGTGTAACTCAGCAGGATTAATTATCGCGGCGTTAGGGGATGCGATGCGCGTGTCGCTTCGTGGATCGCGGATCGTACGGAGAGACCGCAGCATCTCTCTGCGGTCCGCACGGTTGCTGTTCACTTAGTTACGCGTTTTCGCGCGACTCGCCTCTCGACCGGCAACAAAATGGTGCAATCTCATCGTCAGCAGGCTAAACGCCCCATATCGTAGCCATTCAAAGCAGGACCGTTCTTCCGGTGCGTTCACATCCTGGTGTTCGCCGCCATATCCGCACACATTATTAACCGTTTCCTTCTGACCCGTTAAAAAGCCACTTCTAAGTTAGTCACCCATTCTTCGACGAACGGGTTCTTCGGCGTAATTCGAATCGATGTAACTGAAGAGGTCAAGTTTACTTTCTGGCGCTGTGACGAAATACTTTGATACGCGAATTTACTTTTGAGAAGGCTGATTTTGTAACGTTTAATGGTCAATTTATTTAAAGACTCAAATTTATTTCTATTAGTTTCCTCGTTCTTCTTAATTCCTATTTTTAGAGGAACCGACTGATTAGATTTCCTGTTTTTTTTTTGTTTTTTTTTTTTGATTGGTTTAAAGTTTTCTTTCATTATGTGATATTATATTACCAAAGAGCATCGAGAAAACTACAAGATTTTCTCTGACGCGAGTGGTATTTACCTTGGAAAATATAGAATCGCAAATGTCGCATTTATGACACATCGATAAGTTTCCATCAAAATTCGGCCGATTACTTTTTATTTCTTTCGTTTAATTTCTTTTGTTTATTTTATCACGAATAAAACACGCAACTTTTTAATTTGTATTAACTGGAAAGCCGATGCTAAATTGACAATAGCGATTCAGAGAATTCTAGTTGGAAATATCACGAGAGTCCGGGAATGTTGTAAATCGATTGTTTAGTCTTCGGTTTTAATGAAAAGAGAAAAGAAATTTTTATTTCCAAAAAGGGGGATCAAACGAAAATATAAAAGGAAAATAAAGAGAAGTGTGTGAGAAGCTCATCAATAAAACGAAATAACAATGTAATTATATGAAATTAAAGAAAAAAAAAAAGAACGTCGTACATAGGAGAAAGACTACTTAGATTTATTTTTATTATGTCTTCTAAAAGACTTTAAATAAAATATTTAAATTGTGCCATAATTAATATTAACAAAATCTTAAGTATAAATTTATTGTTACGAAAGTTTTTAAATTTATCGGAAGAAATGAAAATTACAAAAAAAAGATGAAAAGAAATGATAAAACGCTAAGAAAATATCATTACTGTCTATGGGTAACTAATAGTTCTTAGAGAAGAAACGTCGTGTCAGTTTAATGACGATTGTCGTATCAACAAGAGAACCTAGAATTAATAACGGTTGGTTATTTACGCTCAATATAACTAAGAACTTACATAATATGGATCTTTTCTACTTGTACCAAAAATTTTATTGCTAGCTGTCGACTTTGTTTTCTTTTTTATGTACATAGGGCATTACCTCATATCGTTCTTATCGAATATATAATGCGAGATTATAATTAAGGGACGTTTGACTACGGAGACGGGTGCTTCACCAGTCAGATATTACACCGAGAGATACATATGTAGGTCGCGCTAATGGCGATAAAGTTTGTCACATACATATACCGTACACATATACATATATCATACATTTTGTCATATACGACAAAATCATTATGCCACTGCATCAACATGTCGGCGTAATGCGACATTAAGCTTGACGAATATCTGGCGAGTGCGGCACACCGTCTACAGTCAATTCACCAGCCAATCCAATTATTTGGGCCAATGGGAACTTAGCGAGATTTCAAATGTCGTACGTCGTCTGTCGTTCAGCGAGCGAAAGACGACGTCGGAGAATACGATGCACCCTTAAATGTACATACGTGTACTTCTCTAGAGAGTGAGTGAAGAGAAAGAGAGGGATCTCCAATGTATAATTGAAGTGTATATGTGTATGCATATGTATGTGTGTACGTATACATATATGTATACGATATATCTGTATATATATATATTAGATTAAAGAAGCACGCCGAGCGTGTACGAACTGTTGCGAGTAATCGAATCATAAATCGCATGAACGTAAACGAATGAGGTATGCGCTATTTTCTTAATGTATCATACAACGTAATAGGCACGAAGAAGGGCTCGTAACGGATGTGGATTTGTTTCTGTCCATTCGTTCAGGAAATAGAGAAAAAATTTTTAAGATAATATTTTCTTCTGAGAAAAGAAAGAAGAAAAAATAGAGTTAAAGAGAGGGAGCAAAATTGAGATAGGGAACGGAGTTCTTGCGACACTTGGAAAGAGACTTTGCATCCACAACAGTTACGTTTCTCTTCGCTTCACGCATTGTACGTCCGTTATTTCTGATACTATTATAAATATCATTATACGTATATTAAACATATCTTCCGCGAGTCTATCCATATATAGAGAGAAAGAAGGAGATACTTGTGTATTCAACGCCGGAGAGTTTTATATATTATGCTTTATGTATTATGATTATCTCATTGTCACCGTCATCGTCGCCGCCACCTAATCTTCATCAACGTCATTTTCATTGGCAATAGCATTTTTCTCATCGCTATAATTATTTTATCATTTTTAATTACAATTATAATTATAAATATCATTAAGAGAGAATGAAAGAGAGTGACAGAGAAGAAGAGAGTCAGAGAATGAGAGAGAAGGGGAAAAATAGAGTGAGGGGGCAGAGAGAGCGAGTGAGTCAGTGAGTGAGTGAGTGAGAGAGAGAAAGAGAGAGAGTGAGAGTGAACGCAATACATTAGTTTCTATGGCTATTATTATTATTATGATTACTGCTGATGTTATTATTGTTATTAGTATCGCTCTACATTACTATTATTTTTAATATTGTCAATAATTTTTGTTATATCAATACGTTTATTATAAGATTATAACTTAATTAAATTTGTTCATAAAATGTGTACGATATCGAGGACTGGTCGACGGTACGTTATGTTGCACTATGTACGCATAAACATTGTATAGACACCTTTGTTAGAATATCTAATTTTTCAAATCCTTATTTTTATTTCGTATTCTATTACGACGTTTTACAAAACCGATTGTTTAAATGTGTTAGGGGATCTTATTGACCTATTATTATTATAATATCAGTTATTAATTATTATATTATTATTATATTTTGCTGCTAGTAATTACAATTATTATATGACTATTGCTGTTATTATGAGTACTATATTGCTATTATCGCCATTCACCACTACAATTATCTTTTACAGCTAATACCGCTACCGCTACGTAATTGATATAGCTATTATAAAAAAAGAGTATATTTATTCGAAAAAATTCGTTGTGACGTATGTATTTCGTCCGCAAATCTGAGGCGAGAAGGAGGGAGATACATAGTCACGACGTGTGTATAAAGACTTCGACTCACAAATCGCAAGGGACGTCCGCTTATGTCATAAAATATTTGCCGACGCGCACGCGACAATGTATCGATCCCTTTTTATCGCTACATTGTAAGCTTAATTTTAGTTGCATCATCGTCACAGAGATCATAAGCTGTCGAAATGTAGAGCGGGTCGTAGAACGCAAAAGGATCCACGTGTTGCAAGAGCAGAGAAGATCATAATGATTTTTAATTTGTCGATTTCTTTTTTATTCACAATAAAATTCTCGTGTCTGGAGGAGGTTGAAGAGCATTAATGGAAATACGAGATTATCGCGAAGCGGAAGCAGTTCTAGCGTGGATTCTGCTTCTTACATTTCGTTTTGCATTTGCGTTTCTTCACCATACTCGAATCTTGACATAATGTTTAAAATCAAACGAGTGAATAACTATGCTATATTTCTCATCTACAAAATTGAGAAGTAAGGAAATTGCAAGGCTTGACGCGAAAATCCGAATATGTAACTTTTCTTTTCTCCACGATTAAAGATGATTGAAAACATTTTATGATACTATATAGATATTTACCTTAACCATTTCTAGCCAATTTCTAGCTGTGAAATAAAAATTTCAACCACTTGCCAAGTACATTATCGAGTGACGATTAATATTTAATTTTTTACAATCTTTATTCGACATTTAATATTTATTTCCCTTGAGTGTTTAATTTTATTATCGCTAAAAGGCAATGACATTTATTTTTCAAAATTATCTCAAAGTGCATTATATCGCGATTCGAGTGCGCCTACGCTTTTTACATCCCGTCGTATCAACCTATTCATTGAAGTCGAGCGATTTAATTGTAATAAAAAATGACGGCGTCTCAACACGAGTCCATATTAAGTTTTTAAAGCAACGGATCAACGCTACTCGACAAGAATTTCCGCACAATTTCGCGACGTTGTGGAATCTTCGGTGGACAATCACGGCCCGACTATAATTATAATGTAAACAAAGTGCAACACGCTGCCTTGCTGAACAGTACAAGTACAAAACGAAATACAAATACATAAAGAAAAAGAAGAAAAAGAAGAAAAAAAATCGCGTCTTCGATTTAATGGACGGGAACGATTACCGGTAGTTAAGGAATATCAAAACGAAGATAAAAACGATGACAAATTGTTAAGCCGTTAAGTGATGGAAGAGAACAAAAAAAAAAGATAAATAAATAAATAAAAAGAAAGAGGCTCCGTTGTGCATGTGACAACGGCTCGGATCCGTCGATCATACCATGCATGCACGAAGGCTAAATCAACGACGGTGAAAATGCGTTTGTTCACAGATACCTCAGTTGCCGTGGCCTCAGACCCTTTCGAGTTTTACAAATCACTTTTCGCTACAATACGTGTCTTGTCCGTCTGTCTGTCGCATTTATGATTTAAAGAGAGAGAGAGAGAGAGAGAGAAAGAGAGAGCGAGAGAGAAAGAGAGAGAAAGAGAGGGAGAGAGAGAGAGAGAGAGAGAGAGGAGTGTAGCGTGGAGTATCGTGCATTTGTGTAAACTGATGGATCGTGTATATAGATAATATTGTGTATGTACAGTCGTCGCGATAATTGTGTTAACGCGCGTCTACTTGGCTGGCTTGCGTCATTTTGTGTGTTTAGCGAGAATAATATACCGATATCAATCCTTGCTTCGAGTCTGCGTCCGGATCGTATAGAATGAACGATCGCTTCGACTATCAGTAACGAATGTTTTTTTTTTCTTTTTCTTAAACGATATATGCAGATCAAATTCGAGCAGATGATCAATTTGATCGGTTCGAAAGGTGTAAGAGATACAAGAATATGTAATTGCACTATAATCCAGCATCAAATTAGCACACTTCAACGTTTGAACGCCGAAAACGGAATGGATTTTTGTATCTCCTACGTCTTTTCCTGCAATATAATTTGAATTAGTCACGGGACACGCAATGGATATACACGTGCATATATATTTTTATCTCGTGAATTACATGCATCTCTTCTTCCCTCGCTGATCGTTCTTCCGTCACGCGTCTCCGAGCCGAAGAGATCCGTCGTGATCGTCATAAAACCGACCTTCGTGTGTAACGACTTCCGTAATTAGTATATACATATACGAGGCTCTCCCGTCGAGCGGTTGATTCCAAGCGTACCTCCGTCTACATTCGCGATATAATCGAGATTAAGATGAAGCAACATTTATTCCGACGAAGCCTATCCGATAAAGAGCCTAATTACGCCTCCATGAAATCATAATCCGGATTAGCTCCGGAAAAAGAGATCTACGCACAAATGCGAAGCTTCCCCGGCCACCGTCGGGTACGAAGCGAGACGACACTGCCAAAAAATCTATTGCATACAGCTCGTTAGGATCATGAAATTCCATCGCCCATCCTCCCACCCATGAGGATCATCCCGAATTTGTCTAAATAATGGATGTATAATCTTCCGCGTCTGAGGCTCGGCAATAAGATATACTTCTCATCATAAGCTACAATAGTTGTTGTACTTATTTCTTCTCTAATTTTTATCATCAGTCTCTGGATGTTAATGCGGCTACGAGCAACACGTGCATCGTTCGTATGCGACGGACTCCCATAAGAATGCACGGGAAACGAGTGATAGAACGACGCATGTGAGCGCGAAACTCGCCGTATTATTATTATTATTATTACTATTATTATTATTATATTATTATATTTTACAGAATGCGGATATTAGATATAAAGATATGTATAGATAGACCGTACACAGACAGAGACGTACACACAATGCGAGCGCGCAAGCACGCGCTGTACACGCGCACACATGTACACATATTGTTCCGTTATCGCCGTTATACCATCCGTGTAACATAACATTGCAAATAAACTTGCAGTTTATTAACCGATCAAACCTGTGACTCTTTCCAAATCATCCTGTTCTATATATATGTAAGATAATCGGAAATAAATGTTTCTCGTCTGCTTGGGCAGATCCGATTTCAATAGACATATTTCGTATCCAGGAAAGATCGATGAAGGTGAGAAAAAGAGGATTTATTTGAAGGTAAAATTAATTGCTGTATTTTACGTACGCATTAGTAAGTATGATCATTTATTTTAATATATAATTTAGATTGTAAGATATAAAGGCAGATAATTTCGCTCATTTAAATTTTCAGTTTTTGCTATAAAATATAAAAGAAAAGTTATTTTAATTTTAATTAAAACATTGTAAACAGATATTTTCAGTGCAGGGAAAACATTTAAATGGATTCAATAAAAGTGTTTATTTAGTTCGAGGATGTGTCTATAAATATACTATTCGAAATAAATATTTTGTGTAGTGAATATAAAAGAGGCAAATAGTATTTATTATTTACATTAACATTTACTTAAAATAAGATATTTATTTGACATTTTGATATTTCGTGGTTAAATAAATTCTATTTTCTGTATTTCTCAACAGCACAAAATATAAAATAGTAAATGTATCTCTATATCATATCTAGATATATGCATAGAAATACTGCTCACAATACTTTTGATTACCTATTCATAATAAATAATAGCTATTTATAATAAATAGAGCTATTTATATAATAAAATAAAAATATTAATAAAATAATGTAATGAGTGCAGTCTTCGTGGAATTCTTTGTCGAGCTTCCCGGCACAAGGATACTACAAACATGTGCTATCTTTTTTTACTTTTATTATTTTCTATTTATACTATTAAGAAATATAAAATAGTAAATAACAAATAGAAGAATTTATTTAATCATGAAATATCAAAATTGTAGTTGCGAATTATAATTTATTTTCCAATGCACATATATAAAATAAACTAAATAACATATACGTTTCGACCACCGAGTTTTCGGTCCTCCTCAGTATTAACGTTGAGTAACAAATGAAATACTGTATTACATACTAGACGTTGTTCTGTGACTTGTTTGAAATGCGTTTCCGTCGATAAGATATCGTTTAACATCAATAATTATGCTTAGAACAGTCAAGGTATCGCTTACATCGAGGAAGTCTAATGACGTTTCTATGCACGATTCTCGATGTAAGCGATATCTTGACTGTTCTAAGCACAATTATTGATGTTAAGCGATACCTTGTATAGTTAGAGTCTTTATACTTTTTTGATTGATCAAAATATTAAATAAATATCTTATTTCAAGTAAATGTTAATGTAAATAATAAATATCGTTTGTTCTTTTTATATTTATATGTAAAGTACTTATTTCAAATAGTATTTTTTATAGATCCTTTAAATAAACATTTCGACTAAATTTATTTCAATTTTTCCTCATACTAAAAATATTAAATAAACAAAAATAAAAAAATATTTAGGATGCAGATATTCTCAAAGCGTCGATTTAATCCCTATTATATAATCTGCTAATTTGAGGATTTCGTCAATCTGATAATTATTAATTATGTATGTCACAAATCTAATATTAACAGACAATATTAATTATACCATAGTTTTAATTACTATCATTAGCAATATTTCACACATATGATTTTGATTAGAACTGCGATAAATTCTATATTTTAAGTAATTTATTTTCTTTCATTATTTATTCTATCAAAAATAATAACTAACGTAATATATTATTGCGAGTATGAATTATGAAGTTACAAAAGTAATTGCGTAAAGTTATAATTTAAAAATAATCAGATTAGATATTAATCTAAAATAAATATGTCGTATATTGAAAAGAACGATTTTGTGAAAATTTAAAATTTAGCTTATATAGATACAAATCTAAAAATAATTTTGTTGGACCAATCAAAATAGTTACGTAGGAAACTTAAATATAATGAGCAATGCTACAAGTTTTGACATTTTACTTATCAATTTCTACGTGCTACGTAATTATTTTGATGATCGAACTAAATTATTTTCAAATCTCTATTTAGTTGAATTTTTTAGATATTTTAGTATGTCACAAACCTTCTTTCTGTGTATTTGAACTAAAATCGATCATGTAGCAGATGTAATATTCGTGATTGAAACCTGAGGTAAATGTTGAACGAAGAAGATGAGTAGTAGAACGACATGGATTGCTAGCAACTATTTCCACGAATATAGACCACGTCTCCACCCATCGAGCGACGGACGAAATATCGACGCATCGGCTTTACCATGAAGTCTCATGGCCTTGAACGAGGGGCGCAATCTTCGACAAGGCAGTATGGCGCCGGGGTGAGTTTGCGCGAGCGCGGCATCGGGTGGTTCCCCTATCATAGTCATAGCAGCATACCTCGTTCTAGTTGGATCTTTTCCCAATTGACCCTTAAGGCTAGATTTTAACTCTTAAACGTAGCGAGATTACGATAATAATATAATTGGGAGAGGCGAGATTAAGTTACCGATAAACGAAAGTAATTTAACGTTAATCAATGTATATTTGATTTGTGGATGTTGCTTCATGTTATTAACGTAGATCCATACAATTTCTCGAATAATTTTTAGGTTCTGAAGGAGAACCTAGAAGCCCTTCAGATATTGCGATTCGTTATTTTCCATTTAGCTTTTACACGGGCGAACGCAGGATGGAAGAAAATCGGGGAAATCGCGTGGGAGCGCGCGTGCGCTCGCTCGCACGTGTGAGAGGGTGTGCGCTGGATTAGAATCGACTGGGGGTAGGTGCGGCGGCAGGGAAGACGCACTGGCAGGGGTAGAAGTGAAGGAAGGGTAGAGGAAGAGCGCGCGGAAAGGAGAGAGAAGCAGACAGATACGATCGGCGCGAAGATTTAGTCAACAACGCGCGACCACCTGTAGTTGTAGCTTCCAGCCATCCCTGAGAGCTACCCTTCTCTCTCTCTCTCTCTCTCTTTCTCTCTCTCTCTCTCTCTCTCTCTGTCTCTCTGTGTCTCTCTCTCTCTCTCTCTCTCACTCCGCGTCGCGCACTCCGCAACTTTGTCCGTCCCATCGTGATAGCCACGAGAGTCTCAGTTCGCCAGTTCCGGGTTGCTAACTCTAGCTGACATCCGGGTCAGATAGAACGGCCGGACGGACCGCGGGGGGTCACCGACGACGATCTCGCGCCGCGACAAACGGCGGAAACGGAACGCGGGAGAACGGCTTCGGCTCCGTCCGAGAGCTGCGACGACGGCAACGACGCTGGCGGAGGCAGGTGACCCCGGACACCATCCCGATTTACATCTCGTAGCAAGTTGCCAGGATTACCACCAAAATGAAGACATCTTCGTTCTCTCTTCGCGTGATGCGCCGGGTGAGTACAGATTCCATCGTATATCCGTATTTCCAGCCGCCAATGGCTGACCGCCGCCACCGCCGCCGCCGCCTCGCCAAGGGACGAATTTCGAGAGGCGTCGGTGGAGTACTTTCGATGGGAAATTGCCTCGTTACTAAGGCACGGTTGAAACGTTTACTCGATGCGGATGGTTCCTTTTCGCATCGAGTGTCACGAAATAAATTAGGAATTGATAATTGCTGGGATTGATACGATTGTAAATTTCAGATTTTTATAGTGTAATTTTTTTTATAAAAAAAAAACAATTAACATAAAGTAGCGCAAAAGAAAAATTAAACGTTAACGTTATATATCGGTTATCTCTGGTAAATCTCGATAAATCTCTGAAATAAACTTGAAATTTCAAAACTGTATATTAATTTTTATGTGTTTTTTTTTTTATGTATTACACTCGTTGGGAAATAATCGAGAAAAAACTAATAATGGTACACACTATATGGGTGACTGTTGCTACTTTTGACCTATTTTATAAACCTAGTACGCTTTGTGGAAGATACCTATTCCTACGGAATTTCATTTTAATCAACAGCATGATTGTGTGAAGCGCGGACGGAGATCGATGCGACGTATCGCTCAGTACATTAATATTTATGAGTTTCCTTCCGGCTAGGAGAGAGTGAGTTTATCACAAGGTTCAAGTTAACTCGAATGCGCTCGAATAACGATCGAAGTTAGCGGTGAAGTTTGCAATTTTACGAAAAATTTAATTCGTAAAAAGGAAACCTTTTGCATAAATTTTCACGAGAAATTTATATGAGAAAGCCTGGACAATCGACAGTAACGAATGAAATCGAGATACTAGAGTGAAGATACACTCGAACAACTCGATCATCCTGGAACAATTGCGTAATTTGATCATTATGTTTAAACGTTCTCGGATTTCGAGTGTCGAGCGCGCAGCAAGCTTTGAAAGTACCGTTTATTCAGAGCCTTGGAGCTCGGCGTTGTCCTCTGTGCCTCACGAGACGTAAGGACGTGTTCGTTTCATAAGAGGTGAGAAAACCGACAGCACCGACCAGCTCGAGTTTCCTGTCGTGGTGTCGATTTGCGGATTTATCACATCTCCCTTGGATTCAGTCGAGAGTGATAAAATCGTAGACGACACGGTCGATAGTCCGCTCAATTTGCCACTCCCATCGGGTTTTCGAATTGTAGTGCTCACATAAAAAAAGAGATGAATAATAACGTTTACAAAAAATTTTTTTAATGCAACTTTTTTTCTTTTTTTAAAAGGCGATGCTGGAGTGTCGGACTTGATCGATGTCGATAGTACAGACTTTTTAATTTCAAATAAAAAAGGTTGATAATAGTGATAGCTTTAATTAATTTTTTACATGTTTTGTCTCATGCAAACGCATCTGTTCTTATCTAATATATTGCAACGCCATTTTTTTGCAAAATCGAACCCCTACTGCTAGACATAATTGCTGCTTTGTTTATCATTCTGAATTTTCGATCAGCATACGTATACACGTAATTTGCAGATCAATATAAATCTTTTTTTTTAAGCTTTTAATCTTAGTTTCATAAACTCATGATATTGTTCGTTCATGTAATCTGAAAGGCGGTGCATTGTTGTTTTATCCACGCTATAAAACTTTTGTATTAAGAAAACATCTATGTCAGATGACAGCTCTACGAATTGAAAATTGAAAAATAAGTAAGTTTTTAATTTTTTTTCGATTTTAGTATAAAATCCATTGCAGCACTTCTCCCAATTTTGCATCTACTTTAGTCCTGTAAAAGGATTTTTGATTCTATTCAGTTAATTCGAAGATTTTTATCGATCTGCAATGTGTCAGCAATTTGGTCGCTCCAGCATTCCTTTAAACTTTGAAATTAAAAGATTAAAAAGATATTATATACAGTGTATGCAAAGAACTCAATATATTTTGGTATTTTAGTTTATGCTCTTAATTTTCATGAGATAAGTACACACTGACTGATTTGTGTGTAATCGATTTTTCCTCCCTTCCGATTTAACGATTGTTGTAACTTAAAAAATTAGTAGTTGTAATTTTTACTGAAAATCTATTTAAAAATCGTTAAAAATTGATCAGTAAAATTACGATTATATTGCAGAATATCTTCTTATATAGAATTATGTGCCACGAAGTTGTTTACTTAAAATAAAAGACATAAACATAAAAAAGATGATAATATGAGAAAGGCAAATTACTTTTTGATAATGAAATTATAAAATAGAACATATATAAATTATGTATTATTTTATGTAATTAACATCTTATATTCTACATATTTTTACGGATAAACTCTCTAATCATATTACACAACTTTGTTTGAACTACAAATGAATATATAATGAGTCCAATTAATTTTCATAAGACTTTGCAAACTCGAATATATGTATACCGTGTTTACTGTCATAAAGTTAATATGAATATCCTCGCGTCATGATATGCGCGTGAGATTACCTAATCTATATATACTTATATATATATCGCACATTTTTAATAAAAATGTAACTACTTTTTTGACTCCCCGTGTCTCTCGCACGACCTTTGAGCAAAATTTTAAATCGAAAACCTTTATTCGCATCACTTTGATGTCGAATGATAACAAAGTTGACATGCAATACTCGACTTTTTCTTTCGATGCTCACTAGTGGGCGGTTATATACCACCAGTCGTCACATCGGGAAAAAGCAGATAGGATGTGCGCGAAGGAGAGAATTCTAACTGTATAACATATATACGCGTATATATATATATGTATATATATATATATATCTATCTATCTCCTCCAGTTTCCCAGGCAGCCGTAGGGCTGTAGGATGGGATTCTCGGTACGGCAATTCAGGACGTGACCTTCGGCGTCGTTTCTAATCATCTCGGTACCTTCACAAGAGAAATAGACTTGTACATCTTCTGCTGTCAGACTCAGAGATCTATGTTTAATTAATTATAATGTACGACAACTAGATATACAACTTTTTCTTACCATAAATTGGTAGTGGCAATCGTTTTAATGACTGTTATTGTTTCATTTTTTACATTACTTTGTAAAACAAATTCGAAAAGAATTTTAAACACACGCACACGCTAATTCTTATTCCATCGAATATTACAATATAGTTCAAAATTATATTTCTTGCCTTCTTTTTTTCCGCCATTTTTAATCGGTAAAGCATTTGAAAAGTGATTTTTATGTGTGACAACGTGATTATTTATAGCACACTATGATATAAAATCTTGGCAACCTTTAAATGGAAAAGGTTACAAAAGGGCGACTAACACATTTGTTAAGCAACAAGGTTGGCACTTGTTCAGCCAACTTTCGATGTTAATTTATGGCATACACCAGAGATTTCTGCTCTGTGGAGTATACCGGTATAACATGATATTATTGGCGCATAGTGTTAATATCAATAATGGACAGTAATTGTTTGAACGTTACGATGCAAGAAATATGTATGTCGATAACGTTGTATTGAACCAAGTTAAAGCCATGATACAACTTTGCTTCGATCGCGATGGCAAATGAGGACAATTGCGTACATCGCTAAATCGATTAACATAAAAAATTATGAAGGATATCTTTAGCGAAAGATGATAGTCGGATACTCTTGTTACGCAATCTTTTTTTTTTTATTCATTACGATCTGTTCGTTTATTTCAAAACGTATTTCAGTTTCAACTGTCTCGAGTTCAACATTTCAGTGCACTTCTATAAACGTAAATGGTGCAAAATATTCTATAGCTTTGTGCATGTTCAACTACTATAATCAATTTTTATAGGAAATAACCAGTAACTTCTAAATGAATTTCGTTGCGTCATTGACAAATTGGGTTATTCTATATAAATAACTCTAAAACAATTGATATTTTTTAATTAAATTTATTTTTCGCTTTTTGCGATGATCGAATAATCAATTTACAATTTATGGTGATATTATACAAAGATATCGTATCGCATACATAGAGTAGAGAAACCGGAGCCGGTTATCATACGGGAGATTGTCAAAAAGCTAATAACTCAATCAATATATGGCAGAACATTCTCTTCTTGTTACTATAGATTGCTGATATAACATTAAATTACATAAAATGGTTTATGCCAAAAGCGTCGTGTATATTATTGTACTTACAACGACTTTTTAAAAAATGAAATTAGTAATTAAATTTTTCTTATCTCTTATTTTATTTTTTGATAAGTTTTTAGCATTACGAACTTTAATTTTCCTATAATCGTAGAAAATGGTATGTCTTAGGTAACTTTTACTATAGTTAATTAATCATTATTGTAATAAAGTTTATAAATATAATATCTTTTACTAAAAACGGTCATAATTGACGAAAATGAGCCGAGGTCAATTTTAATCTCTTTAAGTCGATATGTTTTTAGATAATATGTTTACAAATATTACATAATATTTCATATAGATACATATATGTGTTGTTTCATTTTTCGTATAAAAATTATAATATAAAAGCAAATTACATATTTTATGATTAAAATAATTAACAAATTTTGCTTGTATTAATAATATTTGCTTGTATTGTAACATATAATTACTATTATTTTCTAAAATACAGAACATTAAAATAAAAATTGTACTTTTTATGTTTTATCCATAAAAAATTATGTTACTGGCAACTTTGAAACGTGTCATAATTAACCTCAACTATAAGGCTAATTATCACATTTTTGCAACTTTGTTTGAAATTAAATAACTTAACAAATTAAAAGAATTCTAATTGGGCTCTTGAAATATAATCAAATAAAGAACGACTAAAAAAGGGCAATTAAGAGCCTTAAACGCAGTAATTAGTGCGTGAATCAATAGTATAAATATATTTCTAGTTAATATTCCATACGTAGTATACAAATCTGAACGTTTAAATAACTTATTTTTGATGATAATTCAAGTATTCAAGTATAATATTTTATTTTTACATCTAAGGAATGTAAGTATATTATAGCGTATATAGTGTTTCAAACAATCTTACATTCGCTTTTTTCTAAAAATCATTATACATATAAAGCTATGACAACCAGTCCCGGTCTCTCCTATTCCCTTTGAGAAGAGGGAGAATTATACTCTATGATCGCTTGTACTGACAATCACGGTAGCTTGAAATATCTTCCTGTTCATGAATTATATACGGAAACATATAAAGTATCGAACTGGCCTAAAGGACAACAGCCCACCTGTTGCTAGGCCTACAGACGCGATATAGTAAACACCTCTGCGTTTTGCGACTCGCTATCGAATACCTTTATCTTTGACTAATCTTTATCGCATTTAAAATTGTGTCGTTCAATTTCCGGTTTTTACTTAATTTTGTAGTGTTAACTATATAAATAAAACTATTAAAATATATATATATATATTTGATACGAACAATGTGGCATACAAACATATAGACCATCACCTCCAATTAAATTTATGAAAATTAATAATAATCTTCATGGATACAATAAAATGATGGTAATAATAATAATAATAATAGTCCGTGTAAATATACTATATTGATCACGTCGCAAATATACAGGATATTTTTAGTCTAAATCTATTAGAATATTTAAAAATCCTTAAGTTTAAGACAGAAATATTTTAGACAGACAAAAGTAGCTTAATTAGGAGGAAAGAAGATAGTTGATTGATCTTAAGAATATATTTTTAGGTCAAAGTCCTTAGGTAAAATTTTTTTTAATTGCAATCTCCATTTTTTTATTCCATATTTATATAGCTGACTTTACAAGACACTAATATATTGTAATATTTTTTAAACACTAATATAATATAATATTTTTTCATTAAATACTTTACAAGTTGTAAGGTTCGAAATTTAACAGATCAACATTCAGTTAATTTACAATCTTAATGAAATTAAGCTCGAGACGAAGAGAAAATGATGATTTTTATTAACTTTGACATGCTGTTCTCAAGCTCAAATCGAGATTGCCTTGAATGTTTTAAATTCATTTTTTATCCTACCCTATTGTAAATATATTTTTTATCGCATCTTATCGTGAAAGGCAAGGGAAACTCACATTAATAAAGTACGCCGTTGGCATAAAGGGAATAGAAAACTACTACGTTCGTTGTTCTGGATAATGCTAAAAATAGAATAAAAACGCACTGAAAAAATTCAAGGTATACGAATATAAAACAGAGAAAATGGGGGTGTTAATTAAAAAATATTTAAGTGATCTTGTTCTGTCCTTCAAGATCTTATGGTCAATCAAAATTACCATCTTCTCTCCTCCTAATAACTGAGCAACTTTTGTCTAAAACATTTTTGTTTTAAATTTAAGGATATCCTAGTGGATTGATTAAAATAAAAAATTGTGTATATTTATCACGTTGTGCTTAATTAATTTAATAGATGATTCTCTCAGGGGTATCGCTTAGCTCTTCCTAAACTTATTCGGCTGTATATGTAATGTATATTTCTTATGTTTCTATTATACAGGCCCATCGCGGACCGACGGTTGTGCAGGTACTTAAAGTTAAGGAAAAGTTTGGGTTGTTTATTACGATACAGCTTAGGCGCCTAGATTAGTTTTGAAGTTATAGAGCCGTAACTCGCCGCCCTATTAGCGCATAGATCACAGCCTTCGAGACCGTTAGAGCAGATCTCGTTGCCAAGCAATTAATCTGTTTCATCTGATTATAGTTATTCTAGCGTGTAATCATTCTTTGGATCTCATATGATTCGGTAAAGCCGCTTGCGTTTGTAATTTGTAAGAAACAATTTGTGTTTCTAGGACTTTTACGTTCTATATTTATATAATATCTGACTATAAAATATTTCACAAAGCGGGATTTTCTGAAAAGTCGCATGAAACGCATCCTTGACGACTCGATATAATTCTTATCAGTCTATCTCTGCTCCCCTCCCCCCTCTCTCCCCTCCCTCCCTTCCTCCTGCCCCTCTCCCTCCCCCCCTCCTATCTCTCTCTCTGTCATGTATATTCGCCTGTATTAAATGCGGATGTGCAGAGGTATAATTAAAAGCCCTCGGTGTACAGCCTATGTAGTATAATCGCCTCATTCGCGCTAAGCAAGTTCTATAGAAAAAAAGTGGGTAGTACTAGGGTCGACCTTTGAAGTTATAGATCAGTGTTACTCAACTGTCGTATAGTGTAAAGGCATATTTTTTCCACGCCTTTTTACACGTTGTGAAACGCCAGAAGGAAATTGCGAAGATACCGTATTGATTTTATTTTTAATTATAAGGAAAAATTGAGGAACACTGAGCTGGATAATTTGAAGTTAGAGAAAACTTTATAAAGTTGTATTAGAAACGTTTTTGTACCTTGTGTGACCTTTAATAAAAAAATTCGAATGCGATATTTTATATCTAGCCTGTAGTTCGTATAGCATGAATGATATTTTAAGATGCATGAGACTAAGAGATAGTATTGAATCAGCGATTTCAGTTACTTTAAGAGCATGTTTTTTATTTACATATGTATACTGAACCGTGCTGCAGCATACGAGATATTTAATGCTCTTTTTCTGCAGATCATATAAATATACCAAACGTAGTCTATTTCAATTTATGTTTTAAAAATTTCTTTTAGTTTTACCTCTCTGGCAAAAGTTTTCTTAGAATTTTTCATGTAATTATTCAAAATTCTTAAATTTTAATTTCTTAGAATTTCTGTATAATTTTGTTTATTTTGGTAGTTTTCAGAAAATTTCTCATTTTTTATATAAATTGAAACATTTTTCAAAAATACTGAAAAATCTACATCTTTTCTAGAATTCTTCATAAGTATATATGAATTTTGAAATATTCTCAGACTTCTAAGATTTTTTATTCTATAATTTTTGAAGAAAGTATAAAAATTTTAAGTAATTTGTTTAAAAATATTTATGAATTTAAAATATGACAAATTCCTAAAAATATTATGAGATAATATAAAAATTTTTGTTACCAAGGAATGTTTATGGAATACGTTACATTGTATATGAAATACGTTATATATATATATATATATATATATAAGGAGACCTAGCTATTCTTATGTATTTTGAGTCGCTAAATACGAATCTGACATAAAAATAGGACCATCCAGGGCAAATTTTCAATCTAGAGCGAAAAATGGGTCAAAAATGGGAAAAATGGGTCATTTTTTCGCTCTAGATTGAAAATTTGCTCTGGATGATCCTATTTTTATGTCAGATTCGTATTCAGCGACTCAAAATACATATAAATAGTTGGGTCTCCACCCCAGCACAGGGTATTTTTTTTTGTGAGCCTGTGTTATTTTCAATAATTATTTCTGAAAAATAATTTTGCTAAAATATCTCGGGAAAAAATGTTTGATATATAATTATATATAATTATATAAAGTTATAAATAATTAAACATAAAATATGTCCATATATACAATTTTTTTAATTTGGTTAAATATACAGATATGAAAATTTTGTTTGAACTTTCAAAATAATTACGTAGGATGCTTAAACGGTTGCTGAATGTTTAAAGAATGTTAATCTTTCGCAGCATTGTCATCAATGTTTAAGCGTTCTATATATATAATTATTTCGATGGTTCAAAATAAAATTATTTTCAGATCTGTATCTAAGTTTTTAAATACTTTAGCAAGATTGTTCTTCCATTGTGAAACATATACTATCTCTTGCATTTTTCAAAACTCTAATCGTACACACGGCTTTACTTATGTATTGCTTTCTGATTATCTATTTTGCATTTTCTCTTTCGCGGTCAGTGATTTCCAAACTGTGCATTTGTTCACAATATATAAGTTTGTTGTACATAAATTGAATTGTAAGTAATGTTAATATCTATATATGATGCTCGAAGTTATATATTTATATTCTATAAATATATTCTTTTATACTAAAAAAATTCTTATTTGTTTAAATATTTAAAAAAAGAATTAAAGGCAGTTTTGCAGTGAACTGTTCCTAATTGAATACATTTGAAAAACACTGACAACTTTGTTGAATTATATGCTGCAGTTTCTCTCTCTCTCTCTCTCTCTCTCTCTTTCGATAGACTAATTGAGAAAGAAAAGAATCACTCCTCTAATGCGTGCCTCTTTTTTCTTTTGTAGGTAAGTGTGTCGCACAGCGCGCAGCTTTCGCACACCGTCGGTAAGTCATGGCTTTTTTCCCTTAAAAGTTGCAATTTCGTCGCGGATGTGACGTGTTCTGTCGTTCCACATGCTGAGAAGCTCCCCGGTGGTATTACCGCATCAGTCGGTACAGTTGAGAACGCACGAGATCGTTCGAGTCGTGAACGGGTTACCGACGCATACGCGCCACCCGGTATATATGTCGGTGTTGTGCTATTGTCGTACTACTAGCGCGCACTCAGGATTGGAACTACTCTTGCCTGTCCGTCTATGCCTGTCTGTTATTGTATCCGATGCCGCTTCCGGCACCTTTAAAAATGCTTGATGTCGCGTGCAACTCTTTCCTTTCGTTAAGCACCACCAGGTGGGTATGACAACTTCATTCATTGAAGTCACAGTATAACTGTGCTGAAACTTACACTCATCGTATCTTGCAACACATAATTATGCGTTATACATTCTGTTGGACAGATTATATATTCATGAGTTAGACTATGGATCAGTAATTATATTTCATAATTTACACATTGCGACCTCGATCTTTGAACAGCTTTGAATAATTTGACGAGATTGTACCAGAATTTAGCGCTAATTATAATCATGTATAGAATAAGTATTCATTACGATTACGTGATAATGATCATACGAGGCTTTCCCGATGAATTCACTGCACTTATTAAATAGCTATATTTCGTTATATTACACTACTATTTATTTATCATTATAATTATCATTATTATTTTTGTTACTATTGCTGTTGTCATTATTGTTGTTATTATCATTGTTATCGTTGCTGTCATTGTTATTATCTACATGATGTTTATAACGAATACAATCTATTGATAAATAGCATCGATCTTTTTGGGTATTACGCAAATCGTTTATAGAGCCAAGCGATTAAGTAGCAAACTGCCTGCATCGTCCGTCTAACGCGATACTATACTACTTTGCCATTTAAGTAGATTGGTCAACTTATATCTTTCGCTGAAGATAAGTTTCTGCGTTAATTACAATTTCCATTCGCGACAATAATAGAAATTGTTAATTAGTTATCACAGTTAATTGCAATATGCAAAATATAAGTAATTATCTTTAATAAATTAAATAAGATATATTTTTTCTTTTCTCTACTAATTTTTAATTAATTAAAAACGTTATAAATATACATTTGTAAATGTATAGTTATTGTAATACTTTTTGAGATTCTCTATAGATTAATAACTTCAAAGTACAAAATGTTATTTTTTAAAGGACGAAATGTTATTTATTGCATTTATAAATACCACAAATTTACTTAAAGAACTCAACTTTTAAAAACATTGTTAATCCTTTTTTTGCAACATGAATGTGAATAGTTATTTCTAACGTATTTTTATCTATTGAATGTGAATCCATTAATCAAATTTGACTATCACGTTACTATTGTGAGAAAAATACCGACAAAGAGACTAAAAAAACCGACAATTTGAGAATTTTTCATGTTGTAGCTTCGACAGCAAATTTTTTTTCGAAATTTTATTAGCGCCACACAAAAGTATCAATTTTTAATTTTAAAATGCATTTTATTTTATTTTTACTTTTAATTTTATGGTTTTTTATTTTCGAGATGATAGTAATTTGAAAATAGTTCTTTTTCCAAGTAATAAGTATATGAAAAAAATATATATATAGGTATATATTTATAATTTTTAATAGCTATATTTTTATACTATGCTACATCTTTATGATTTATACTTTACATTAATAGTGGATTAATGCGTTATAGTAAGCTGAAAGAGACATGCCGTATTCAGCCGCTTTAGCAGACAGATACTCTTTTACGGCTTGTCAACGTTACTTTTACAAAGCGGGAAGTGAATAGGGAAAAAATTCGATAACGAGTGATCCACATTGCGAGAAGACAAAGCGACTATGCAAAGTGAAATGTCAAGACCGTGATACGTCTCATTTCGTGGCAAGGATTTTCTCAACTGTCGAGTTGTCGCGACTGCGAAAGCGATTGGCGACACCATTCTCGTTGGTCTTCCAAGAATATTTGGTAGGGATGAAATGCGTTTATCGCCGTTTATCAGACGCGGTTAAGAGAACAATGAGGAAGCGAAGGGACTCTCGCAAGCAATTTACGCAATGTGTGCAGCGATAGCTCGTTTGACACCTGCCGATACTTAACAATGGAAGATTCACAAAGGCACGTGGTAACTCCTCGGAACTTTACTCCGCCGCGATACAAAGCGTATTGTACTCGACGCTTTCGATCGTTGATAGTGTTCTCAATTTTTCTTGCACAATCGTTCTCTTCCCGCGTTCTTGTATTCATTGTAGCCGTCATTCATTATATGTTCATTATTTATGCGACGTATTGTGGCGCGCTGAAAGAAAATATATCCTTGTTGAATAAAATTTTATATATACTTACGGGGATGCTGGAGTTATCCTGTTTGACCGATAAAATGTGATTAATTTTCAAATCCTCCAATCTTTAATTACAATTACACCAGAAAAATCCTTTTGCACATAATTGAAGTATGGACAAAACACAGTGCGCAGACAATAATTTCATACGAAAAACAAAAAGAAATTGAGAAAAAATTATAATTATAATATAATAATTATAATTATTATAATTATAATAGTTTCGTTATCGGCTTCTGCAGTCGATTCGTGATAACATACGCTGTATATGAGAATTTTAGACTTTCTTGTTACTTTGTATCGATTTGGATCGAAAACGACATTTTTCTCTTATTGTAGGTGTTTTAACAATTAAACAGTATATGAGAAATAAGACTGATAAAAATAAATCTAATTAATTTTTATAATTATACCATTTGATGGAGCAAAATTGCAGCTTTAAACATCTGTTTTCTAAGTTGCGTTACGATGATTTTGAATGGAGTTAGGCACAATCAAAAAGTTAAAATGCTCCTTTTATTTAATCTGGATAACTTAGTAACAAAAATCTTAGCAACATTAGAAAAAAAATGATTTTGTAAATTTTCTACTTTATCAAACTCATAGTTTTCTATAAAACTAAAAATTCCAAGCTCACGGAAACTTGAAAGACACAGTGACCTTTCGCGAAAATAGAAGTTTTAAACTTTCAAACTTTTTTTTAAATTTAAATTTTGTTAATTTTAACGAAGTTACGTATTGCTGTTTGAATTTTAAAGTTCATAGCGCTACGAACTTTTGTTCCAATTACCTAATATAATTCAAATGAAGAATCATTTGCGGAGCTCTGGACAAGAGAAAACGTAATTCGGAAAGACAGAGATGAAGGAGAAAAAGCTTAATAAAGAAAGAATGTTATGAAATGCGATAGAAAGATCGAGTATGGCAAGAGGCATTCCATTACATCAACGCGAGTTTGCTGCATAAAAATAAGAAAAAGATGTACGACGAAATAGCTGAAAAATTACACTGAGAGAAGAAGGCGGGCAAGAAAAGACGCAGCTAATATAAATAGATGAATACTAAAATACTAGGTTTTCTTCCTAGTACCAATCCATTAAATAATAAATAAATTATATCGAAATAAAAATAGAAAAATCAATTTTGAAAACAATTTAAAAATGACATAATTCTTGCATATGTAAACAACTTTAAGTAGAACAGTAATAAATAATTCTTCGGACATAAAAAGAAATTTTATATAAATATATCATGTGATTTTTTATTGCCTCGTATTTCATAATAAATTTTTACGATTTTACGAAGAAAAGATCTAAAGACCGAGATTAGAGAAGGAAGCTTTAGTATAACCGAAATAGGCCATGAGCGAAAGTTTAGCACGAGATAAAAATGTAGGACTCCTCGGTACCACACCAATCTTGTGGAATAAAAGGGTAAAGTCGAAGGGAAAGAGAATCGGCACGAGTAAGAAAGAAAAGACTACACTGTACAGTACGCGAGTGCGAGGTGCTGGCGAGGGCGAGGGCGAGGGTGCATGGACCTGCGCGCGAGCGACCGCCTGGAATTCGCAGCATTGGCTGCGCGAGGGCGCGTGGTGGATCGAGGGTGTCAGTCATAGACCATCTGCTCAGCGACGAGCACGTAAGTTAGCAGAACGTACGGTAATCGCTATCGTCTATGAATGAAATGACTCGCTGCAATCGCACGCTTGCTCGTGCGTCGCGACGCGACGCGACGCGACGCGATGCGACGCACCTCGCGGCGATCCGATCGTACTTCCGGAAACGTCGTCGTCGTCGTCGACGATGACGAAGGGTTTCCGCTTCCGCGGCGGACCGCGGCCGCGAAGTCCGCCGGCGGTTTCTGTGATTTCCTCAAAAATGGCGGGTATCAGGCACGAATACCATCGACGGCGCCAGCCCCGTTGGTTCCGCCTCGAGGACAATCGCGGGGGATCGCGGATTGCGAGTGTTCTTACGGGTCGTCAGCGACCGACAACTCGTTTCCGCCGGACGAGCCGATCGCGTACCTTCGCCGAGTGGTCAGTGAGTTGTTTCGAGGAGCACGGTGTCCGTTCCTGTCTTTCCTTCTGGCTACTCTTTCCTCTTTACCACGCTTGCCCTATTATATATATGTGTATCTCTTCATTCTAATTGTTGTCGCTAGAAATGATGTTTTAGATAAAGGGTAGATCATTCTCTCCTGCTAGATTTTTACACGGGATTCATAAGACGGTACCATTTTCTATCAGTCTGAATTCTAAACATTGCTCACAATTCCTCTCTGTGTCTTTTTGGTGACTGTTTCCTCGATGTAAGATTAATTTTTTAATCATATTTTTTTTGGTTTGACAGTTTAGGCTACTTCTTTTAATATACCACCTTTGATAGAATACATTCTATTATTAATTTCAAAGTTATGTTATGTATTAAAAATTAACATAATGCTACTCATAATGCAAATGTGTTTAAGGGGCCTGTTCTGTATTTATTTGTCTGAGCAGATTATATTGTTATTCGAAAACTTCGAGTTTTGTAAGAGAAACATTTCGTGCAAATTGGAAAAAAGTTTAGGATCTATTAGACAATATTATTGTCGTTAAATATAATAATAATGTTAAGGACATAAACGAACGAGACCCGCAAAATTTACATTTGTACGATGCACAGTGGAATAGTAGTCGGCTTATAAAGTATAGACGAGTATAATTTGATGTTTTCACGGGGGACTCTTAGGAGAGAAAATCATTATTCGCGATCCTTATATAATATAAAAATATTACGTTTGAAATCTGTGACACACATTTTCACAAAACAGATTTTCAAAAATAAATTATTTCTTGTTACATTTCATGAAAATTACGTTATACAAATTTGAAAGAAAAAGTAAAATTAGAAAATATTGAACATATAATAAATGGCCTTTTTTAATCAAGCTTTCTTATTGAATGCGTATTTTTTATTTTTCAATTGCTTAGTCGTAATTTTGAAAACGCTTTGCGTATCTAGAATGTTAATAAATTGCTATCGTAATATAATTATATGTATTAAATAATTATACCTGTAATTATTTAATTACAGAGTTCAGTATTATTAACGTTAGAATAGTTGATAACCCTTTTATATACGCGCGATATTTCAGATACATATATTTTAAATGATATCGTGTGATTTTCTTCGAGAAACAAACACATGTTATCATTTAAATTCACAATTGCACCTTTGATTTTGGCCTAGAAGTAGCTCATTATTTCGTTATCAACGTAACGAAATATTTTTCGGAGTGAGCTTCGAAGATTTTAACGAGCGAAAGTTCTGATTGTATGAAATTTCTAACTTTTCGCTCTTTTAAGAGTAATAACGATAAATTGGAACGTTCCCAGTACACTATATAAAACCGCGAAATTGAGAAGCTACATTACCGTAATGAGGACTTTGCTATATTGCGATAACTTACAAACATCGTTGTTTAAGTAAAAACTATGAGAATTCAAGGCTAGCGCGAAATATGAAACCAGCATTTAAACTTTCATGTTGCTAAAGAGCTTTAAACGGAATTACATTGCATGCATGTCGCACGCAGCGAAACAGTAATTAACTAAATTACAAATTATATTGTATCGCGCCCCAAAAATTCGAGGAATGTGAACAACTAATGAAAAATCTACCAATTATTATTTGTTGTTGCAGTTATTAAATTCCTACAATTTTGTCACACGAGAGGAATTAAATTATATATGCAAAATATTATTTCTAGTTATTACAAATTGGAATAGCAATCGATAATATGAATGAAAACTGAATTATATTTTCTGTCCATGTAACTATAAAATAAATATTTGAATTGATAACAAGACAGATAAACTAAAATATACATTACTGTAGTGTTAACTGAAATATGAAGGAGAGAACTTTTGTGAAAATATTAAATTTTGAATATACATCTTGAACATACACATCTTCGTAATAATATAATTTATATTATCAAGATATGCAATACTTAGAAAATATTTTTGAAAGAATTTTCGATTCATAACTTTATTCCAAGACGCTCGTCACAGAATCTAGAAAGGTTCAGGTTCGAATTTTGACTGAGGTAATGTTTTTAACAATAAATTCTTTACAATATTTTAAGAGATATTCATTATATCACTTATTAATTTAAATTTGTCATATTACTATCCCATTTTCAGTTCAAGACTGGATTTTAAGATTGAAAATTAAATCCATAGTATACAGAACTAGATATATAAATTTACACTAAAATATTATACCAAGATCTAACTTAAATCGAAAAAGCATTTTTCTACTGTATAATTTCCTATTGTATAATTTTTGTATTATTAAAAATACAACTATAACTACAGTAATCATATATCATATTTTATTACACAATTTTATTAAAATTATTTATATGACATTTGTATTTATATCATAGCCACGCATATTATACACCGGAAAATGTCTGGTTTACATTAATTGAAATTCTAGTGGAAAATGTACAAATCAACATTTTATTAAAAAGTTAAATCTATCAAATTCTAATCAAGATAATCGTTGTCTGATTATAATGACCAGAATTCTGATTGATATGATCAAAACCTATTGGTTCATTTTCAATCAGAAATTTTTCTCAGTGTATCATATCTTTTTAATTATAATTTAAATTTTATTTTTTAATTGTTTTACTCAAAAACAATCATAATATATAATTGAATTTTGTTGAACGAGAATTTTGTTGTTCGGTATTGATCAACAGTTTATAGCGATTGAACGCCCTTTTGTATTTCTTTCAGTTCATTGCCGTTGAGATTTCGTAGTCCTTTTTCTTTTTAAACTGATGTGTGATCGTTTTTTACCTTTATCTCAATAACAAATGAAATCGTTCTCATATACTGTCGCAGAAATAATTCGAGTTTTTTATATACATGCGAATTTCAGTTCAATTAATCAACGCGTGATACTCGACGTTGTTGTAGTGAATGATACATTTTACATTAATCTTTTCCCATATAATAAATGGTGAAATAACAACTGGAGGAAAAAAAATACCCGTTGACAGGTATTACAAAGGGCATGCAAATAAATGCATGAAATATCTACGTTATGCTTTTCAACGGTTAACTGAAGCGACAAATAGTAAAATTCTGCCTTCTATATCCGAGAATTCAAGCTCGCACTTTCATTTAATATTTGATCGATCTCACGAACATCGTACATATTCGTGGAAAACTTATCAGCGTTTTCCATGTGCTGCAAGGAAAATGATATCGCGAGAATTAATACTTGGAATTCTTTTCGAACGATGTCTATATTTATCGTCAGATTTTTCAAATTTAATAAAAATTATTAATAATTAGGAAAAGATATCTGTTGAGAGAAAGAATGATAATAATAACACAAATAATGATGATGTTGTTTTAAATAGAAATAAATTTTATTTATATATTGTGTCGTTTTATGTTAAATTAGAAACGCATAAAAAAAGATAATAAGACTTAAGCAGTAAGCAAATCGGCCAATTACAATAGAGAACGTAAAGTATAATTCTTACCATAATCTTATTTAATTTAAATAATCCGCGTGTCTCTCCAAACTGAAAAACTGGGTCTCAGAATAAAAACTTGGTGTTATACAATATTAGGAAATTTACATGATTGAGAAATGTGCTCAATATTATTCAAGGTACAGTGACATAGAGTAATAAAGCAGGGCATTACAATTCGTAATTACAAGCGAACGGTCAATGGCAGAAACGTTTTGCGGGACGGCCAACTCTCGTGCAGTTCGATATCGTAAGTAGGACGTGAACCTGGATAATTGTGCGCGCGCACTTACGTGCGCGCATACGCATGCATATTTCCGTTTTCCATCTAGGTACAAATATTTCGCAAAGTGTTCCGAGTCGTGGAACATCACCGAGATGATACGTTGTCGATCGCGATATTAAACTTTGATCAGATCTGTGATATCACGCGCCATCAACTGCGTTCAAGAGTCATTATGGTGGGCATGCAGTTTCTTTGTATTATCGGCAACAGGTGTAAATTTAGTATATAGTGGACTTTGTCTATGTCCACTTATGTACCACCTGATCGCCCGAAAAAGTTGATTCACTTGAGAAAAGTTATATTATTAATATAGTGCGATAGCACCGTTGGAAACTTTTTATCTCTTAAATTTTGTTTCAGTAATACACGTTAGTTTCCTATATTTATGAATGAAATGTATCTAATGTTTGACTATAATCTCATTATTACAATATTTAATGTAACAAGTAATTATTATAATTGAGTTAAAAAATTAAGTAATTATTTTTTATTAATTTATTTTAATCAAGATCGGATTGTAAAGTAAATTTAGCTTTACTATAAACAATATATAGAATTTTACAGTCGATATGTTAAAAAGAATTTTTTTTGTACGATTTTTTTTTCCAAATGTGACTTAGTGACATGAAAAAACGCAAATTTCCGATGAAAAAGCACATCAAACGTGATATCGCGACGCCTGCGGGCAAGAACAAAGGGGCACGATGTCGCGATGCAATCCGTGGGGAAGGAAGGGAGTCAGATTTAGGTACAGAGGTCGGAGGTCAGAGATCGGAGGTCGGAGGACGCGAAATGATGGTCGGAGGATGGGGCCGGGGGCCGGAGAGGCGGGGAGGGAAGAAGGGGGCTGCAGCCTGGGAATGATCAATACTACTCGTACGCCAAGTTCCCACGAGAGTAGCGAAGATGGGTCGAGGAGCACGAGAAATTGAACGTTTTCGATTTGCGAGAGTGATGAGAAGCTCGTTTACAGGGGAGTAGGGAGGGGGACGTATAAAATGATTTCCTGTCCATTGATACTTCGCTCGTATTGTGCTACACGTCTCAACCTCTCTGATTCTCTCGGTGGTGTCTCTCCTTATTTTTTAAGATAAATTACTAGAATGCTATTCAAATATAAAAAATCACGTACACTTGGTATATCACGGCAATGGACAAAATTGCGTTTGAAATTCATGTTTTCACGAATTTGAGCGCATTCGAACGCGGATACGCAATTTTAGCATTTTATTACGCACTCATCTCTCTCTGGAGATTATTTCAATATATCTGATAACAGCCACTTTTTCCGCTAGCTTTATACAAACGAAGTAATAAATTTCATTTTATAAATTGAATTAGCTCCGAAGTTTTGTTATCTTTATTTCAATCAAATTTTAATATAAAAATTTCGTTTTATCAGTATCGTACGTGATGCAAATTTTAGTTCTACATGGCGTATTTATTAGTAAATGTAGAATTTATATTTTTTATTAGTACAAATTTAATGAGGTGTTGTTATCCGTTAAAATTTTTTTAAATAAATATGTTGATATAATTTGAAGGTAGCTTCAAACGTAAAATTGACAAAGTTTCAAGGACGTATTAGATCGAAGAAATTGAAGAAAAAATCTCTCTTTTAGTTTATCTCAAATGAAAATTGCTCTTTAACAAAAATTTATAATTTTAAATTTAATCATGCTCTTAAAATAATTTATACTGACAATTTTTAAGCTTCGTAGAAAAGATTGATATTAAATTCAAAGAATGTACCATTAAACGGAGAGATTGTGAATTAAGGACGCTTTGTAGTTAAAATCCATTTCCTGAATATGCAAATACTCTTCCGCATAAACCTGAGATTATATTACTATTCCGTGAATTATTCTTACAGTTTCAAAAATATCGTTCTTTCTAAAAAGGAATACTTGATAGTTTCCTTCTCAGTTGTTCCTCGAAAAGCCACCCGTGTTACGCGTAGCGAAATATTCAATTGATGCCAGTTCGCCACTGCTATCGATTTGTCATGGATCAGCGATGCGCGACAGAGATTCTCCGATCAGAGCATCACGGTGGTGCAAACGATGTGTGTCGCTCGTTCGCGTGAAATGCATGTTGCCGGGCGACGGCGCGACATCATGACCAATCATGATGTCCAATAACCCTGAAATATTAACGATACGTGGTGCACGTGGACTCTCAAGGTTCTCTCTTGGTCTCTCTCTTTCTCTTTCTCTCCTCTAGGCGGTTAGAGAAATACATGAGTGCGGAACACGACGATGGCGAAGTGCGAGCACCCAAGCGAGTAACCGATTTCATGATATGTTGCATTTTCACATCATACGAGCGTGGAATTTCGCGGCATGCATCGTCGCACGAGTTTCGTGAGTTTCACTAGAATGCTGAGAATGATACGTGCTTGCGGGACATTTGATTCAACGAGGATCTAACGCATATTTGGGTTGCGAAGTCTCTTTGCAGAGAGATAAAATAGATATATAGGTACATAACAGAGAATGATAATCGGGAAGTTGCTGTGAGTTTTGAGAAACTCGTTCGACACCGGAGCGGACGTGCTTTCGCTTCGGTCCGAGTATTGCATCTTAATATTTTTGAAAAGTATGGCCGATTTCGAATTTGTATTGTATTCGTATTGAAATAAATTAAATTATTCTGTAAAAATAATCCCATTCTGTTTTTATAGCACACAACGTAAAAGAAGAAAAATTACAAGTTTTTTTTACAATATTTAATTTATTTCATTAAAGTGTTTGATTTATTTTATTTGGTTTGATTATGTCATCAAATAACAACGACTTAGTTTCAGCAACTTTTCGATTGTCAATTTATAGGCATAATTCAATTTATAGGCATAATTCAATTTATAGGCATAATCAAAATTTCTGTTAAAATAAATTACGTTTATTAACATAAAATGAAAAGAAGATATTTCATCTTCCAACTTTTTCGGTTTACATCCTTGAAATTTTGTTTATTAATTTTGCGTTTAAAGCTGAGTTATCAAGATAATTTATTTCTAAAAATTTTAATAAATAATGAATATATTTATGCTAAATATCCCGCATTTATCATGTCAAAGTTATCGATTAAACTTATTCCTCTTAATTCCCACACGATTTTTATACTTTTTCGTTGTATGCTTAAGCTACAAAAGAATTTTTTGTTTCATTTTTAAATCGATATATTCCTGAATTCTAATATACTTTTGGTGTTATAAACAGCGTCAACTGGATAGTTTAATTGCCAAGTGTCGTGATCTACATTATCCTTATTTCTTGCCCCGAAAATAAATTCCTTTCAATGCTCTCCATCAATTTATCGACTTCCGGTCGACTCCTCCGCGGGAAACGAGTTGCTGCTAACGCGATTGATTATGCGAGTCTCGCGTGTAGAATGTAGACTGCGCGCGTAAAAGCAAGCCACGAACCACCCTCTCCTTTATCTCTTTCTTTCTAGATCGATGGTTGTAATTAGGATAATCGTCGGCTGATTGACGCAACGGCACGCGATCATAATCACAGAGAGAAGTCACAAGGAGCACCAAAACCGTGAGAAATCTCGCCGTCGCATCCTCGCGAACGGAACGGAACGGAACGGAACGGAACGGAAGAGAATCGAATTGAACGGAAACGGAAACGGCATTGTCGATTCAGAAGCGCGTAATCACCACGTTACAGCGAGGCAAATGTTCCCGACGAGCTTTCGCGAGATTCCGCCGCCGAGTAGTACATCCAAGAAAAATCGCTGCCGTCGCCGGCAGCAGTACGACATCGGCATTATTGCCAATGCACTTCCGGTACTATCAATCGGACCGTCGCGATGAAGTGAGTCCTACCATTGACTCATTGGCTCCAACGACGATGCAGTTCACAACCGTCGGTTGTATCCGCATCCAAGCTCTTAAAACGTAATCGATAGTGTTCAGCGTCCGTCGCGTGTCGTCCCAGGTCAACCGATTTGAACGCGCTCCGTTTAAACGAAAGACACCGGAAGCGGGAGTACTTGCAGTCGAGAATAGAGATACGTTAAAGGGAATAGATCGGGGTCGAGAGACAAGGGGTCTTGCGACGACGTCGGCGGTGAGAACGGGAACGGGAACGAGAACGGGAACAACGACGACGATAACGATACGGGGCGGTAGTTAAACGATAACGACAAGAGGATCCTGATAAAACGAATATAGTGTGATCACGACGTTATAGCGTCGGTAGCTTTCGCATAAATTACCATACGTGTATATACAGGTAAATGCATACGAGCGCACAAGTATATAAGCGAAACGAGCAAATATACCTTCAAATATTGTGATACGCATACGTAACTATAAGCACGCGCACGCAGGCGTGTCGATCGACAAGCAATAAGAGCAATAAAAAGATATTATACTCTGTCGGATCGGTGATTCCTGTCACCCTGTGTTCGAAAGAAGCTCGTTAGTCGCTAAACTGATCGACGGGGTTTACCCTTTATTTTACCGGGACCGTCGGAAAAGAGTGCACCGACGACAAGATGGCGTTCGCCGCGGCAAGGATGATCCTCAAGGACAAGCGCAGGAAACCTAGCAAAGAGGACTTCGCACCGCGAAACAGAAGCAAGGTAAAATCGCATACGATCATGTGTATCAGACTGATTCTGTTTCATCATTCATGTATCGCGCTCCATAATCGAGCGGCGAAATTCATCAGGCTGAAATTCCATCCGGGAACAAATCGCGTAAAGGGGGAGGCTTCTTGGCAAGTTCTTAGTCTATGTGTATACATATATCATGTATGCCCTGAAAGGACGATTTAACTCGCATCATCGATTCCTGAGCAATCGGCGATCATTTTTCATTTTGAAGGGAACACAAAAAAAAAGGCGGTCTTATAGACTACTTCTGCAAAAAAGGAGAAAAGGAGCGCGAGTAAGGGTAATCAAGAGGACATTGACACACTAAACTATGATGTCATTAGAGCCGTAATTACATTAGCGATTACGCGACTGTGATCGGTGATTAACGATTAATTACTTTTCAACAACTTAAAGTAAAGCAATCACCTTTAATTGCTCTGATTGGTTGTAAGTAATCGCCAATCGCTATTCACAATTGCGCAATTATATTAGTGTGATTATGGCTTAACGCGCACCTTTATCGCAAAGTCGTTGTTGTGTTAGTGGAGTTATTGCATATGCTTGACTTTCCCATGATGACGATAATTCTTTTAGATAGCATGTGAGAGAAACGCTGGGGAAAATGCACAATGATGTTATCGACGCGGTAGCTGAATCACGCGAGACGTAAAATAAAAACGTATTGTTTTTATTAAGATAATTAATTTCGCGAAACGATCGTTGCGAGATACGAAACTTACCTCTATTTTGTCGAGCATCGGAGTGAGTGCCAAGTTTTTTAAGAGCGAGTGTCGGGTTTTTTTTAGATACGCAGGATTGATTGAAACATCGCGCCATGTTCCAATTGAAAACCGATATTACGAAGCTGATAAATGCAGACTTTAATTGCCAGGAAAACAATTGTATGTGGTCGTCTAATAATACATTAAGCGACTATGCATAAAAAGAGAGCCATTCATATAAATTAACTTGAAAGGCTAGATTTGCGTATAATAAAGCCATTCTGGATTATACTGTTATAAAAACTAAATATAATTTCTAGAAAGAACTAAATGTTAAATCTACCTTTAAATTATTACAGGCTTTGTTGCGATTTAATTCTTTGTGGATTTAAATATGAAATAATTATAAGAAAGTAATATATATACATAGTTATAATCTGTATTTTCTTTGTAGATATATGTAAGAATTTTGAAAGATACATTTAAGAATTCCATCATTTACAATAAAAATTTATTGGAAATGCAACAAACAATAAAAATAGAATTTGAGCATCGTAAAGATTCGAAGAGCCTGTAGCAATAATCAACGTGATATAAATGCAGAGCTATGGAAATATTTCTATAGTAGATGGCCAAAGAACTTATATCTTCAGAGAAAAAAACTTGATAGAGAAAACCGAAAAATAAAATCACAGTTTTATTGCTTCGATCCGTCGTCTTTAGACATATAGATAGATAGACAAAAATATATAAGTATAAGACAAAAAAAATATATAAGTATAAGACAAAAGTATAAGACAAAAAGTTGAAGACGCTGTCCGCATGAATTTATTACAAGTTAATTCGAGGGAAAAGCATAAATAACGTGTAATTCACACTTATATATACATATGATTAACACGTACACATCATGGTAATGAAGAAGAAAAAAAGGATTTTCTTTGACAATGGTCGAACGATATCGACTTTTCGAAGATTTCACACACACATACGCTTGCACATTGCTCTAAAGTTCTATCAAAATTGCATAACTTGTTCTGTCAACATTCGAGGCATTTTTCCGATATGCGTCCGTTTACGCTTCCGTTATTTCATGCAGCATCTGCACATTATCACCGAAACTTTTTGGGGTTTGATATTTTATTCGTTGATTCGTAACGCGGCGTGGTGTTACATCGTAAAAGCGATCAAATAAATAATTTTTTGTTTTTTAAATATATGTTTTTATTATATTAAGATGTCTCCATAATTTCTAACCGTACAATACTTAAATAGTATATTCTGGAGATTGATTAATTTCAATAAAAATATATTTTAATGTAAAAGTATTGAGGTTGCACTAATTTTCCATATAAACGATCAAATTTAGCACGAGACTATTACATAGAATTAGCGCACCAAGTCTTTAACCGCACCTATATTTACTATTAATTTTCATAGCTCTGGTGATATTGTGATTTTTATTCTTGAGCTGATTTTGTCTTCTCTTACACACAGAGACTATATAAATAACTATATAAATAACAAACCAAATAATAAAAAATTATCTAACGGTTGTTCCGCCGACTCGATGTCTCCAAATCTTTTTCTTTTTTTTTTGTTGTACACAACATCCACATTTTCAAATACAGTTAATTACGATCGTACATTAATCACTAGGAAAGGACAGTTGTATGATATTTTATACGACTTTCTCGACATTAATCACAAGTAACAGAAAAATGATGGATTTTGTAACAACAAAAGAATAAGTTTATAACATGAAAAAGTATGGTAATAATATCTGCGAATTAACACAATCAATCTAGCGAATGAAAGGAAGTCTTAAAACATTATCGATATATAAATATCGAATTTATTTTACACGATTGATAATTATTTGAATACATTGGGATGCTGCTCGAATCCAAATCAATTCGTTCTGTGTCACAATGTTCCATTGATGATTGAAAAATTCGGAAATAATGCAATTTCACTCTAATACATGATACTCAATAATTAATGCTTCATTAAGATATGATGAACTGTTTAAAAATACATAATCAAAATTCAATATTGCACACACAATATGCATCAAGTACATAAATTACGAAATGCATTTGTTGTTTATAAATGATCGATCCATCGCGGTTTTTTATTACACAAATTACTCGATTCTGCGATTTATTATGTACTACATCGAAAAATAAGCAAATTAGGTAAATATATAATTGATCACCGATTTTATTACTTTTTAGATATGTTAAGAGAGATATGTTGTTCTGAGTAATTCACAAAACTGAAGTAGGGAACGATATTGGTTTAGGTGATATAACAAATTAAAGTATCACAATAAGGCATGTATAAAGATATTTAATTTGTTTTTTTGTTATAGTAATGGATTTACATATTTATAATTTTCCATGCAAAGCAAAGTTTAATTCAAACCTACGTGTCTATTTTGTAGTCCTCTGAAGGAGGGTGCAAAGCACACTGCTTCTACGCATACACTTTGGATGCCTTCCAACAAGAGACACACATGACCCGGTGTGACACGGTGCATCATTACATCCTTGTTGTTCTACACCATTGTTAAACAAGGATGAGATAATCACTGTGTTATACGGAGTCGCTTGTTGTAAGGCACCCTTCATAACACAAAGCGAGGTTCCATACGGGTTTACAACTTTCTACGCAAAACGAGGTTCAATCTAAATCTATGTATGGAAAGTTTTACATACATGGAAACTCGCTTTGCATCGTAAAATATATGATGCGTAAAGACATTTCTATTCTCCCTCTCCCCTACAAAGAAGCTCTACTTTTAAAAAATTAAATATATAGGTTGAACTTCGCTTTGCGTGAAATGTTGTAAATTATTATATATAAATCCATAATAAAAAGACACAGTTTTTAAATATCTTTATACAAACCTTATTGTGAAATTTTAATTTATTATGACTACACTGTTCAAAATGTCATGAAATTTAATGTTCTTTTAAGAAGAGAGAGAGAGTTACATAAATTAAATTCAATTTATGACACTAAATTAAATTTAATGTATTTGCAAATGAAAAGTATATTTGTGTACATGTACATGAAATTTAGTGTACTTTTCATAAAATTTTTCGAAGTTATTTTATGTAGATATGCATGAAATTTAATGTAAGTAAACGTTAAATTTATGTTACTTATAACTTTATTTTCATTGAAAACATTAAATATGTTTAATGTACCTGCTTGAAAGTTGCTTCCGTTACATATAACAGTGTTTTATAACAGTGTACTGACCAATACCGACCGCTACTTAATTTTTGCAGGGAATTGCTCAGAACAATCTCTCTCTTTCTCTCTCTCTCTCTCTTTTTCCCTCCCTCCTTCTCTTCCCTCTTTCCTACAATATATCTAAACGGCAATAAAATCGGTGGGGTGTATATTTAAACTGTATTTGCCACAAATTATATTTGAATCAATTGAAAAATTCAGTTCAATACATGGTATATTCGAATCTACACTTCGTTGAGACACATAATCACTGCCTATAAATATCACAAAATCATAACTTGTAATGTGTATTATCTATTCGATTTCTTCTATATTATATTTACCTTCAAAAAATAATGGCTTCGATATTCATAATTCCTTGATCGGGAAAATTAATCAGTCGCATAGAATCGTAATTACTAATTGTTCTTATTATAGAGAGTGATAAGATTTTTTTTTATCCATCGCATAATCATGAGATGATACTGCGACAACAACACAACTATGAAACAACACGTTGGTATTTGCTAGTTCGCGCTGCGCGAATGGTTAGCACAGCGACCATGTGTAAACATTCACATTGTACGCTGTAAATAAAAAATAAACACCGATTACCCGTATCTGGTAAATCATTTTCTCACTACGAAACACTTACACACTATGAAACAAATGGATATCGAGTATTCTCTGTTAAACGAATTAACGAATAAATTAGCACTGCGCATTAAGTCTAATATGAACATATATAAAGTATTTGCTTTCCTTGTAAATTTTTATATTAAAAAATGTTTAATAAATTAAAAATTTTGCACATAATTTTAATAAAGAAGTCAAAATTATATATTCATATGATATTCATATATTCATATGATTTATTATTTATTAATTTATATTGTACGTTAAATTGACATAACTAAGTAAAATTTACTTAGCACGAAAATTATGTAGCAAGAATATAAGTGGGATTAGTTAAATCCTAGATAGTCTTCTTATAATTTAAATCGTAATAACATGAAAATTTTTAAATATTTTAAATTTAATTATTGGACTCGCAAATTATGTCAATAAAATGGTTAAAATTATGTTCAAGTATTTTTTACAATAGTGATAGAGTAATTATTCGCAATTTGTCATTGTATAACATTATATAGTATTTGAAATTTGTCACCTGCCTTAGTAACGCAGATTAATGGTTGAATTAGTCATAAATAATTATTTCATATGTGTAATAATTATTTCTTAACATATTGATTATTTTTTAAATTGCTATGATTTATGTATATTTTCAGTTAATATTTTAACTTTAGTTTTTATTACATCTCCGCAGTTATATATCATATTAGTGACTAACTTCCTTTTAATAGATCTGTGAAAATTTTATCAAATACCTATATGTATGTAAGAAATATATATATATATATATATATATGTATCAAATTAAAAGCTCAAGATTATTAGACATAAATAAAACATTTACAAATCCGTTTTGTGTATATGTATGTGTACGTATGTATGTGCCTGAAAATAGTTAGACTGGGACAGCTTACTATTAATATTTTATCTTGAAAATACGTACATATATGTCTGTGATTGCTATTATCAATTTACGCGAATATACGCTCATATATATAAAGAGGTATTTCACAGACAGAGTAAATTGGGTAAAAAGTGATAAATATCTAATGATTATAGAGTGACTTTTACAAATATCTCTAAAAATCTGGAAAATATTTTCTCTCTTTACTTTTCTTCAAACACTTTACGCAGATAAAATTATTATTCACTTTAGAAAGCTATGAAAACATGATATACTTATTAATATTATTTGAGTAAATGTGTGAATATCATTATAAAATACATTAACTAACTGAATATTTCAATTTATTGCTTAGATTGCTTAGATAAATAATGGAAAACGACAAGCAGAAGAGGAAGAGTTTAAAAGAATTAAAACTATAAAAAAAGTACAACAGTAATATCATTTTCATTTTATACTTGAATATTTACTTAAATTTACATATAATAATTAATATTTTTATTAATTAATAAATACACAATTCGTCAGTTGTTATTACACATATAAACTAATTGCTAATCACTATAGTGCACACAATATAAGAAACAAAAAAAAACTCAGTTGAAAATTAAAAATCGATATCACCAGGACTACGATAACGAATAATAAATTATTCGATAGATTAGTAAACAGAATTACAGATTTAAGTGAGCGGACTATACCAACAACCATATTAAAGTTGATTGCTAATTCGAAAATGATTATGACCTCAATATTTATGTATTCATGGTTTAGTATCCAGAAATAACGAGCTCTTTTACGATGGGGAATCATTAAACGAGTGCGGTAAATCTTGTGGTATTTAGTCGGATTCTCCCTCGTTCGAGTTTGTGACGAAACGTAATGACATTATTGTGAAGAAAACGTAAAATAGGTCCCACGTTAACAAGTAGTCGGTCTCGATTTAACACGCGACGTAAACGGTCACACCGGGTGTGTCAGAAAGGAAACAGTTCCGTCGAAACATAAAAGCGGGGTTCGATCAATGCGTCGTACTTTGCTCGGTAAACCCGTCACGACTCGCTGACGTGACAGCTTTCCGATTTGATAGTCTCTTTTTTTCTTGCAATAGATGGAAGCGAAGCCGATCATCAATTAAGTCAAGCTTTAGAGAAAGCTTTTCCAATAGTAAATGTATCAAATGGTAGCAGATCGTGTAATGTTTCTCGTAAATGTAATTATGTTCATATTCTCATGCGGACAGCGTACTCATTAATTATAAAAGATGCAAATCTAAATATTCTTCCATTTTGAAATTGCAGGAAATTATTACTATCATTATATGCTTCGCCAATAATGATTACAGTTTAGTTTTTAAATATTGTAAATTTTTTTGTTTTTAGCGACATTTATTATATTAGATTTATTATATTCATAAAAAGTTTTTATGCAATTTAAAAAAACAAACAAAATCTGTACTTTGTGATTAAATATGTTTGCGAACTTACGAGATTAACAATCCATTTATTGGAGAGGAAATATTCCGCACAGATAGCACAAAGAGTCGAAAAAGAATTCTTTTTTGATTCTCGACTTACGAAATGAATTCCTGTTTCGTCCTGTTTTTGTTCTAAAAGTATTCCTGAGAGTTCCAAAAGATATCACTTTTATGTTACTAATCGTGAGTGATGTTATCAATTTTCCAAATTTAAAAGATATTCTTTTTGTAATCTTTCTCTATTCCTTAATTTTATATAAGAAATTATATTTTGATTTTTATGCAAATTAAATATTACTTTTATTAAAAATAACATGCATATATATAAATATAAAATAAATATATTTATATAAATTTTTAAGTTTTTTTTAAGTTCATTTCGAATAGAATGCTCCAAAGAACTTAGGAAGATGAATATTTTTAAATTGAGATCAATTGTGCTATCTAGGTGATCGATTGATAAAAGGGTTTTATATGCTGATAATTTGGTGCTTTAACTTAAATATTGCATTGAATTTTTGATTAATATTATATATGCAAGTATAATCTTTCGTGAAAGATTATTACTCACTAGCGTGAGCGATCACAGCTGTTACTTCACGTTATGCTGTCATAACTTTCAACTTCTGCTATATGTATATTTTTGATATGTGAATGATAATGAATATAAACCACTATCCCGATATATGATACTCTTTTTTTAGCCGATATGGAAAGTTTTTGAATACGTATAATAGATTTGTTTGTTATTGCTGCACTGGACTGCACACTAGAACTTTTTTTTCCGTTTTTGTCAATTATATCAAATAGATACCTATTTTATTTTGAATACAAAGAGTGTACATTACACTAGTTCAAGTGTAAAAAAATCAGATTCTAATATTCCACCGTGTTGTTTAACAGAGAAAGAAGTTATTATATTGATTAGAACATTTTATATTGATTTAAATAAAACAGCATTGAGACGGATTTAATTCTACTTTTTTCTGGATATCTTGAAAATTCATTTTTCCATAGAAGGACTAATAAATCATACTATAGAATATATTTTTAATTTCTGATACTCTTTTTCGGCTACAACTGTACCATAGTATTTAGAAATGTTATTCGAAAGAATCATCAATGCCGACATCAATTGCAGATATTAATATTTGAACTTTGTCATTCTTCTAGCTTTTAATAGATTTTTATCATGAAATACGTATACAAAGACTTTCCTTACAGCACACGTTATTTGCATATCAAGTGCGAGTTCCGTTCTGACATTTATGAAACATTACTTCTATTCCTTCTATACAAATCGCACTTGTGTGCACCGTCAACCAATGCAACGTATCCGTAGTGTCGTCAGTGTTATATCATATCTTTATCTATACTTTTCTAACTATAGTGGCGTGGTAATTGGTGACCTATACTGTACTTGTGTTTGCAGGCTCGCAGCGCCAGCACAAGTAGCTTTAGAAGCCTAAGCCAGGTATATACCAAGATAATAATCCAGATCTAGTTGAGAGATTAGTCACTAGCTATTTAGCTAGATATAGTCATTCATTTATTACTTACTTACTCATTTTTAGACATATAGATACCATTACTCATGCGTAGAGGCGTAGAGCACGCGCATTTCGCTAAAACGTTCGACATTGGTCTGCAGATTGTTTCATTAATTGAAGATTCTCGATATATTATCACAGATAAAAATCGGATTGTGACGACATCGTACGAATTCTTTTATCACATCCTGCTTATTTGGATGCATAAGGTAAATGAAACGATTTGTGCGATTTATACGATTGTTGTCCGACGTGGTTACGAGAGATATGCTGCAAGCTTTCGGTAATCTCCTTTGCAGTGTCGACCTGCTGCAACACTCGTTCGCTGATAAACAACATTCGAAACACGACAGATTGTTGACGGATTTTATTGTCACTTGCGCATATTCCACGAGTTTCGATTTCTGCAATTTTGCCTCTCCATACGAACGTCTGATATACCTGTCTCGGCGTATTTCCGATAAAGCTTCCGATAACATAATCGGCTCGGAGTACAATTTTGGTTTTGGATGAAACACACGCCGTGTCGTTTCAACGGCGATACAATTCTTAACTCTCCGGAGCTGACGTGGGTCTATTGGACCCGCTCAATTATAGATTTATTTTTTATTCCTGTACTAGATTTTGTACTAGAATTTTCTTTCTAGAACTTCTTTCATCAAACATCAAACATATACTTATTTCAGTAGCAAAAGTGTTCACTAGTCCAGCTATAGAAAACAGATCTTCTATTCCTCCGAAGCTGGACGATGGGTCTGTTGAGTCCCCTATACAGTGATTGTTTGGTTAATAAAGATTTTTATGATTAAAAATAATTCAGCTTTTTCTGTGAAGTAGAATTAAAATGAAAAATATATTATTATATTTGAATTTGCTATCAAATCTTAATTTTTGCATGAATTATTGTAGCAGTTATACAAAAATGTCAAATAATTCAATTCTCTTTATATTTGCAAATTTGGATTGTCCTTATTAAAGCAAATTTAATATTTATCACAGTAAAAAAAATTGTGTATTTGTGTTGGAAACGGTCCACTCACGTTCTTGTTTGAATTTTTTAACATATTCGAGTGTTGTTAAATTTAACATAATGTGATTATGTCGTTTAAAGATTTTGTGTTAAATTGATATTAAATGTTTCAAAATGACACAATTTATTAGCAAATAACGCAAAAATAAAGTATTTTAAATTCTAAGATGAATAAATAAGATATGGGTTAATTTAACATATCGTAAATGTTAATTTTAGTTAAAAAAATATGCTCCCACGATTTATTTACAAACTGTTGATATTATCTTTTTTGTGTTTATTCTCTTACATAATATTTGTATAAAATTCTAACATATTCGTCTTGTGTTAAATTAATCCAAAAATTTGAGTGGACCGTTTGGGACATGCGATTTACGTTAAATTCGACATATTTTTTTCAACAGTTCTTTTTATATGAGTTATGTCATTTTAAGTACAAATAATATAAAACAGTCAAGGACTCTTAAAATTCAATAACAATATATAACGATAAAACAGGCGAGAATCGACTCTTATTTATCAGTTTTATCGTTATATTGTTATAATGTCATTTTGATTCCTTGAAATAAATTAGTACCTTTTAATTAACATACAATATATTAATTGGATCAAACTTATCCAGTATCCGAAACTGTTTTACGGATTTTGGCGTCAGCTCCCTAAAGGGTTAATCGAACGGTTCAGAACAAAAGTAGACGAGAACATAAAGTACGCAATCCAATACCGCATGGCACGTACTTCCTTCCGAGATTTTCGTCGACGACAAATGCGACCGCGCGTAGAAATACATGTCCCGTACTTTTGCTCCGTCTCGTTTCCTCTTTCCGCAAAGTTTCCGTGGAAAACGGAACAGTAAGTATATCATGAGAGACTCGGGATAGTGGACTACCGCAATTACAGTAGAAATGCCTCGCGAGAAAAAAAAGAAGAAAAAAAAAGAGAGCTTGCGTCGGGAAACTATATCCTTGTCGCAGCGCGGACGACGACACGAATATGTCGAGGAGCGACCCGTTAATGAGCGCATTTATGCAAGTCGGCCTCGTTAAAACCACAATACTTCCGTGCTTTCGTCGCTCTTGAATTACTCGCTCCTTTTATCTCGATCAACGCTTTCCCTTGCGCTAATGTTAATCTCGCGCGCTTGGCATGCTGTAATTCTAATAATGCAGCATTTTTTCTGCACGATTTCGTAGCGCGTTACAATGTTCGTGAAAGGACATGCTGCTTGTTTGGGTAAAATAAATAAAAGTGCGCACCGAAGAAGAGAACTTAATCGGTATTTGACTGGAACGGATCGATTAACTGACAACGTAAAAGTGCCGAGTTTGCAATTAAAACCTTGGTATTCATATTGAAAATGCCACAAACGTTAAGAAAATTTCAGGATAATCTGTGAAACTAATATTTATATACTAATATTTATATACTTTGAAAGGGTGAAAGCAAATATTCTTTCAAATATGCGTTTGTCATGAATATCTTTACTGCACTCATGATTTTATTGAGTGCTGTTGACTGTATGTAAGCTTATTTTTACAGTGCAAACAATCTCGTTATGGCGCTTACAGATGTGTTTTCAACAAATGAAAACCACTGAGAATAATATTGAATAAAGCATTATCCTACATTATTCGCGCTTATAGCTACTATTTTATCTATATATCGACTAATGTATCTTTCTTTTTATACATACATAATCGATATTATTGTGAAATTAAATGTATTTTAATATATTTTTAACACTTTGAAAAGTGGAATTTTTTCACAAAATAACTTATAAAAAATTTTGCTTTCTAAAAATGTTTAGGGTTGCTAAATTTAATTTTGGTTTCAGAATTGTAAAATTTAAATTTAAAAAAAATTATGTGATTAAATCGTGCACTATTGAAAAAAATGTATCGAATTTAACATAAATCGCATGTCTCAAACGGTCTACTCAATTTTTTAAATTAATTTACACATAAAGATGAATATGTTAGAAGGTTATACAAATATTATGTAAGAGAATAAATACAAAAAATGGTAATATTGACACTGTTTGCAAACAAACCGTGGCGTGCATTTTTAAAAAAATAATATTAACATTTATGATATGTTAAATTCATTCATCTTAGAATTTACGTTTTAAAACACATTATTTTTGTGTTATTTATTCACTTACTCATAAATTGTGTCATTTTGAAATGTTGTGAATATCAATTTAACACAAAATTATTAACATAATTACATTATATTAAATTAACATTCGAATATGTTACAAAATTCAATACAAACTGTTAACAAGAACGTGAATGGACCATTTCCAACACAAATACACACACACACACACACATACAATGTTTTTTACTAAAACTCGGTTTAGGAAGAGGTATCTATGGTATCTATGATTTAGGAGATGGTTCTTGGTATCTTTGAATTTGAATATAGTCTGAAAATATCGAAAGGATCATTCATGAAAGAGGATCTAGTGGATTCATAATCAGAATTCAAAAGTCAGTTTGAAAATCAGTATCATATATATAAATCTTTAAGTATCACTGATGAACTTTAAATAAAGCAATACTTAATAGTACTTCGAAATTAAAAATCGTCTAAAATCAAATTTTATGATAATCAAATTATTTTTTTTAATTCTGTCCGTCATATTCAATCCATCATTAAAAATTTTTTATTTTTCATCTCAGAGTCGAATAAAGCATTATCAAATTTTCCATTTTGTAAATGTTGAACGAGAAGTTTATAAAAGAAAAGGAGGTAATCTCAAACAGGAGTTATCAGAGTATAAAGAGTAAAGTCGCAAAAGATAGATAATTTATTAAATAGAAAAATGACATTACGCGGAAATAAGAAACGGGCTGTAATAAGCGTAGGAAGTTTAATACGAGCGATGTAGAATTAATTTTATTAATTGTGAATAAATGGCTATTGTCTACTTGATTATGTCGATTGATACATTAACTAAAATTTCACACAGCGAAGTTTTGCGTGCATGCTTCTATATATATGTCTAACACGTAAATATCGTAGGTCAAGGACTGTTTTTCGAAAGAATGAACATGCGGGAAAAATCGTTACCATGCTTCTTGTGAATTCGAACATAAATTACCTCCCTCTCTCACTTCTGTATTTCTAAAAACTATAAAAATAAAATAAGAGAGAGAGAGAGAGAGAAAATAAAAAAAAATCGGGATATTATGAGATTTAAGCGAAATGCTCTACTGCAATAAAGATTTAACGGTGTTTATTAGACCGTTAAATTGTGGAAAAATGAATAAAGGAACTTGAATAAATGCAACAGAACTGTTCCTCGAAAGAAAGCACAGAGATGAATAATTTTTTAAATCACTACTTCTCGCACATTTTAGTCGCCTCTAAAGAGTGCTCTAAAAAGAAAAGTGAGTCCGAGAAAAGAAATCCTCGAAATTAAATTGCGAGATTTAATATGAAATTCTCCATTGTAATCACAGAGTCTAATTTACTAATTCGACATTACCTATTGTAATGACTCAACATTTTCATATCATAAGTTCCACATTAAAAGAAAATCAAAGTAAAATCGAAAATGGACCGAGATTATTTGAAGTAATTACGTTCAGCGTACTACGATCGAGCCTCCTTTAAAATCTTATTTCAAAGATAGATATCTCAAATACCATTGCAATTATAGGAGGGATTTAATTTAAAAAGCATATGCGTTTTCGTAACGCTTGAAATGATTCCTAAATCTGGCACACCCTTAATACTTAGCAAAGATTAATCGTTCGCGTTCGTTATAAGAACAAACGAGAGATCGTCACGGAAGAGTCTCGGGACAAAAGCAAAGAGGAGTGTTACCTCGTGCTCATGTCAGGCATGGTCTAGAATCGAGAATGAGGATCGATGCCTTTGACCATCACAGTGCCCTCTCTCGTTGCTGAAGCGGCTGCGTTATTTGATTTAATTATTAATCAGTCGGTTCTAGACCTTGCACGGAAAGTGCAGTGACACACTTCAAGGACAAACGCTTTTCTCCAGGATTGTTTCTGCATATGACAAATTAAGCGGCAAATACGTATCGTTTGTTCTTGCGATACTTCTCCGATTAGTCATCACCGTGGCCTGAAATCGCGGTTCGTGCTCGTAAATCTTGCCACAGGAGACATTATTCAATCTGGAAAATCTAGGCCATCAATGGCTTCGCAATTTCAACAAAGGTTCGTAGTTTCGGTGTAAATTTGTTTCCGAAAATCTTGGAGCACAGTCAGAGAGATTTAAAAAGACTCCATTTTTATTTCGTTATGTAACGATCACGCGCGTATTCGTGTAATTTATTTCAGTTTATTTTTATCATTGAAAACGGATTGCTATCATCAAAATCTTTGCTCAAAAATTTGCAATTAAAACGAGACATTTACACGCGAAAAACGCAACGTACGCTATGGAATATTCGGAAGCTTTACGACTGGGAATACATATATGGAATCGATGAAAGCGACTCGACTTTTACAACGGCAATCACCGTTGTTTCTGTTTGGTTTATGATGCTCCAGTGTTTCGCAAAGTATAGCGTTTCAAGGGTACTGCAATCATCCCCAATTATTGATCCTTCGAAAGAGGTTTCCGGGTCTCGCTCGCAAACACTTCGAGCAAAACTTGAGTTGGTGAAATATTCGAGACAAAATTTAATGCCGTACGGTGTATGTGTGTGCGGTTACGCAGCCAAAAAGGACAAAAAAAAGGAAAGAAATCGATAGAATCTTCGTTGGATAATGTGTTGCAAATATCGAAATATTTATTACTGATGGACTTTTTCGCCTCTGTTTAATTCAATCAGAGATCGAATAGTTTAACATATTAATATTTTGAAAATAATGTTATATAACTAAAATAAATAGCCTGTTAGTTTCATCATAATAAAACAATGTAATAAAATATTAAACGGGCTAAAAATCTAAAAATTATAGTTGCTCAATCAAAAATCATACAAATTTAATATATCAATTTAACATTAATTATACATGCAATGAGCAAGTTTCAACTTCATTAATAAGGAGACTGTCGAAACTGTTCCTCTCATTTTAATGGACTTTGGGTATGTCGTAATTGTAAATCATCAAGAAATGTTAGACTCATGCTTTTTTATCTGCTTATCTTAAAGTTTAGGAGCTAAACTTCCTTGCTATAGTATTTTGAGTCGCGAATTTTGGAACACTCTGTATAGATCAGAAAGTTAAAACACAAAATAAATAATAAAATTAAGAAATGAAATCTATATGAACAAATGACTAACGTAATAAAAGGTCGCATCAAGACTGTCATGCATGAAACTAGTAACCAGGTCACTAACAAATCGCGTTAGCATTTAATTCGTTCATAATTGAATTATGAAAATTTATTCCCACGATATCTTTTTTATCTATATCTATTATATTCAATGAATCGTAACACTTGCAATCAGATGATTTTACAATAGAAAACATTCTTCACATAAAAAGATATAAGAAACCGTGTTATACATATCAATACTACGTACTCTCTCTCATCCTTCAGAAATATCACATATTTTCGTGATATTATGGCATATAATATCTATTGATAATGTAAGAAGATGCATTCAGCTACGATACAAGGTAAACTATGTATATTTCGTAATACTATTTTCTCGATTTCTATTAAGAACATTTTTTGCATCCGTTTCTGCAGGTATATTATCATCTTTTTAAAGATGAAAGTAATAGTAACAAAGGGAGACAAAGCTAGCCGTATTGACGAAAGAAAAAAGTGGCGTGCATAACGTTATCTAAGAAGGCAACGATCTAGATAAAGCTTTGCAATGTGCGACACGCGACTTCACTTTGTATGACCCTTGTTTTCCTTTAGAAAAAGGTTAGCTGCGGCGCGTCTCGTGGCTTGAAAAAAGTGTCTGAGAGACTCATTTTTCAAACTTACAACAATGCTACAGAGGTTGTTGATTTGCACACGAGTGCACTCGAGATTTTATCTGATTGGACAGTGATATTAAGATGACGGAAACAAGTCCGATGATAAATGGTTTTATAAGTATAGTCATTAAAAACTTTTTGTCTTGTCAATCTGTTTCGACAAATTCTGCAACGTTCTGAAGACATTGATTTTAAATTGATATTTAAAAATCCGTTTATTCCAATTATGTACAAAGAGATTATTAATACGCAAAGCGTTAGTGATGCAATTTAATGGAAATCAAAACTAATTTTTTTATCAACATATCACAGGCGATGCTCCTATCGATGCATTAATAATAATACCTACCTCGAGTAAATGATCGCTTTGACCTAAAATGCGTCAAAGTGTAAAAGTTTAAAGGCAAATTAATTATAAAATTGATAATTTGACGTCAACAGAAATTTATCATTATATGCAAATTGAACATGCAAAACGTGACCAAGAGACTAGATATAATAGTCTTACGCTTTATACTCTTTCATATTTTCTCTGTAATATGCAAATAAAGTTTATTACTTTAATAAGTTTTTACGATTAAGCTTCCAGCGTAATTAATTATTTCTTTTCATTTTTTACGATGCATTTAATATATTTTAATATATTAATGTACGTGGTTTATTCTCTCGACTTATTCAACGCTACATTTCTAGTATTTAATATCGCTTTCTGTTGTCGATCTATATATACGTCACGGGATTACGTACATATATGTAAATAGACGATTAAGTAATGACTATCAAAGTTCCATTATTGTGCGGAGTTTACTCTCTCAGTTTATTCAACACTATGTCTCTCTCTCGGCATTTCATATCGTTTTCTGTTTTCGGTTTACATACATCGCGGGACGATGTACATATATCTACGTAAATTGACGATAAGTAACGACGATAAGTAACGACTATCAAAGTTCCATTTGGGACTCATAAAATCGATAGTCCCTAAAGGCTAATCAACCCTTTAGTCGCACTATTCCATAATGTAAAACACCCGCAGTTAGCGACCTAAATCCACATTTCCGCGGTCGCTACTCAACGTACATACGTAACTGTGTTACTATGACACACTATGCGCTGGCGTACGAACGATAAATGGACACGATGCACGCGCCATCCGATCTAATCGACCGGATGAAAGTAAGTCATCCGCCTCTACACCCCGCACCACCAGCAAACTTTCGTAAGCACCCATTAGCGATCGTTATTAATTTCCTTCCCCGGGAGCGAGACTACCTACGGCTAGCTCGCCTCTGCAATAGCGAAAAACGAACTTTGCAAACAACACGGCAACGGATACGAAAAAGACATTGAGTGGTCTTGAAACCCCAGTGAGCCGACTGCCACTCGACGCAAGTCGTAACAAGTATATTGGCCTTCTTGCCGTTTTCGATTAAGAAAATAAATGTATTGTACAGATCGAGGACGTTGTGTGGTTGCACGAGAATTACGAAGTGTGCAACTCGTAACGAAAGAAGATTCAAATTGATAAACACTTGTCTTAGCTCTGCTTTTGAAATTGTCAACTGCTTTTGAAATTGATACTGCATATGAATTATATATCTAACGCAAACGGTAGAGAGTCAAACCGATAATTATAAATGATCTGAAACAATAGTAGATACTAATTTGTTAGTATAGTCACATGATTATTTTTTTATGTAAGTGATCACCTAATGTGTTTTTATATTTACACCCCAATTAAAATCATCTATCGTAAATTAACAACATATTATTGATTGTTTTACGATTTATTAATATTTAAGATTATGGATATGAATTTAATCACAATTTTCTGAAAAAAATAAGTAGTAACCAGATAAATATTAAACAGAATAAGCACGTTAAGTAGCTTATTATAATAATATTTCTAAAAAAGAATGAAGATTTTAATAATATTAATGTAACACCGTTTTTTTTATTGTAAATTTTTAATAAAATCGTATATTTAAATTCGTGAAGAATATTTAAAAAAGAAAAAATATGTTAATACACAATATCTATACAATATTTTATAATAATTTACATGTTTTCATCCCTGGAGTGTAAAAATATCTCACACTCTAAAAAATATCGATGTAAATTTAACATCAATGCGGTGTCTATGTAATTCTCATCGTTGATGTTAATATTAATATCAATACAGTGAGAATTATATAAACACCGCTATTTTTTAGAGTGCGGATAACGATTTCCGGATTAATCACATAACGGTAATAAGATGTGCAGAAATTTTGATCTTAGCAATATGATTATGCTGTATTTTAAAGAAACACTTAAAGAATGTGGGAATTACATACACGGAATAGATGATTCAGCAAAGCTATAGCTTGCTGGTGCAAGTTTATAATTAAAAAGATTTGATAATTTAACAAATAAATTATATCTATAAGCACACAACTATTACAAAATTTCTCGGGATACTACATTTACCACTAATTTATCTGCTTATACTGACAGTTGTAAAAATGTATTTGAAAATTTTAGGAGCCACCGACTAATAAATAATGAAGTAAAACATTTCCAACATATCTTGACTTTAAAAAAATTTTAGAAACTACCCAGCAAACGCATTCGTTTCGCCAGAATGGAAATTCATAAGACATACCGGAGTCGTGCAAGGTCGTGCATTTGATACTTCCAAACCTGACCGAGTTGCAGTTTAATTTTCCGAAATGCGCTTGCGCCTTGATAAAGATGGGCGGAAAGACAAGAAAAGCGTAACAATGAAAATTACTACGCATAAGCGAACACAAGCAGCTCCGTACGGGCCGTCTCGTAACGGTCGTGCACGCGAGTCCCACAATTAAATCGCCTAGCGCGATTTACATTAACTGTTTCCCTCGATGCTTGTGGATTCCTTAATACGGCTGCGTGCGGGGATAAGCATGTGGCTGTCATATCAAACAATACATTTGTTTTAATACACTTTTGATATACAACCGCGCGATCGATCCGTTCGTGGCGTCGCATGCGCAACGAACGATCACACTCAACGTATGCCCGGTCCGATCGATGTGCCGACTATTTTCCATGTTTTCGTACGAATCTCTCGCGACAACCGCAACCCTGGTTATTATCGGGTTGTTACCGGAGTGAGAGGATGAAGGAGAGCTCTGTAGCGATATTCTGTGTTCTGTGTTAACACGTGTTGAGATGTTTGATTACTGAAGAATATAGCATACGGTAATTGCTGTAATACTTTGTAATGTATAATAGTATTGTAATACATTGATAAAATATATATAGATGGACTCCTTTTTTAACGAGTAATTGAAAATATAAGATAAAATTTATTTATACGAGTGCTATTTGGAAAATATTTTGGAAGTATTTCGAGGAAAATATGACTTTGAGGAGATTGGAAAGTTAAAATAAACTCAAGTATAAAGAAAGTTAAATATAAACCTTATCTTGGCTCGGGACTTTGCTTATTAACAAGATGTAGAATCTCGCTCTGAAGGTCAATTAAGATGATCTTAATAAAATTATGAAGAACTTTGTACAATGATAAATCACAAATTAGGTAACGAAAAAACTAATAAGTTTTTACAAAACTTTGTACAAATTATCTTACATTGGGATGTAACATTTCGCACGTAAAATTTATTTTATTTTATTTTTAAAGACATTCCGCTTTCTCAGGAATATACGTTGCTTCATAATCGCTACATTAGTGCATTAGATCATTGTTTCATTCATAAGGAATGCTATTATTAGTCGTGTATACGTAATTCGATTCATTATGATATTATGTAGTTACTTACATTACATTTTATATTTACATTGTTATAGACATTTAGAATAGTCACGTAAATTTAGAATTAATTTATCATTCAGATACTTTTTTCTAGAGTAGACATTTTCACTTTGATAATAAATTTAGTATTTAATTCAATACTTATGATATTCGATAAAAAATTGTATAATATTTAGTACAAAAGATTTTTAAAGCATGAATTTATGTTCTCTGATATATTGAAAATATTTGAAATTAGAAGCTGTCTGTGGATAATCGAACAAATGACTGTAAGTACTGAGGATTGTCTCACGAAAGTAGAAATTCCGTAGCATTGTCGTACGCTTGAAAAATCTTGAATTACGTATTTATGCAATTTGTGTACATAGGAAACTCTGTTTGTACGTAGACTCTGTCAAGATCACATTAGACAGTGAGATCTATAATTATCTCGTTGGCATTCTCGCCCACGCGAAGCATTCAGTTTCTTCGTTCAGTTAATTATTAATTAAAAGGTTTATTTTTAGGTCATCTAAAGAGTCATAACGATTCGATCCTGATTTAAACGTCTTTTATCTCGAGTTGTTGACAAAAAAGTCAACGTACTTCCTGTTTTATAGATTTGCTATTTTATACATATATTCGCAGAATTTATTTTCACTTTTCGAGCAGCATAAAAATTTTTATCCACAACGTATAAACAGACTAACGTGTAAATAATTTTCGTAAACATACTGAATCGATTTTGACACAGTGAGTTAATACGATGATTATAGGTAAACTGAAATGACATTAATTAATAATAATAATAATAAATATAACATTAAATTAACATATCGGGGTCATATTATCCAGATAATTCAATTGTGATATAATACTTTAGGGAGGAATATTTTAAAATATGTGTAAGTTACACATGTAACTACATAAATATACAATGTATGTTATAATTTTTAGAATTCTAAAGGAAAGAACTTACTATAACCGAAAATTTCACAAAATATGACAGTTGTCAATTCATTAATTTGCTTGCAAAATTTATAATGCAAACATAAAGAATGGAAAAATTAAACGTTAAAGAGAAGGAAACTTCGGCATCGTGCTTTACTCCGACAATAATCTGGGATATATGTATTATACATACATATGTACTCGGTCCTACATTTGTTCTACTTGATTGTCTCTAATAAAATGTGTTGTACTTAACGCCTGACAGAGGTTTTGTCTCTTAAACTACAGGCACGCAACAAACCAGCGGATGGCGTGGGTCATGTAAACCAAAAAGGTGCTTCCGGTCAGAAAGCGCCAGCAGCTGGTCAGAAGGTTGCGCCGGGTGCTAAAGGCGCAGCGAAACCAGCCCAGAAGCCGTCAGCCCAGAAAGGTCAAGTGAAAGTAACACCCAAGGCGGCCTCCGTGAAGACCGGCAAAAATAAGAAGAAGGGACAACGACAACAATATGATCTCATCGTTACTATTAATCTGGTGAGTGCGTAATATCACCAATCACTTATTCTAGATCAAAATGTTTCACCCGGAATCGCTAGTCATTTATATACGTAAATTTTTTTAGGCTTGGTCTTATTTCAAAAAAATTAGGTTTATATATTTAATATGTCATAACTCATAAATATTTTTATAAATTGTTTCTTTAGTTCAAAAGTGACATAAGTTAAAAAATTAAGTTTCTTAGAAAAGAGGAAAACTATTTTTTTAATTGATAGAAAGTTGATTAATTAAATAATATCAGCAAAAAACATATTTTTAACAATTAAATGTTATTTTTGTTTCACAACTTTTTTGAATTGTGACGTTTTTGACGATTATTTATAAAATTAAATTATTCACTTTTGATTGAGTAATAGGGTAATATATTTCTTAACGTTTTTTTTTTATCATCCTTTTTTTAATTGTGTAGATTTTTTTATGAAGTTAAGCTAGTTTACATTTGATGATTGATAAGGTAATGTTTACGTAACTCGATTATTCATATGACTCAAAAACATATTTTTTAATTTGTGTCACCTTCGAAGTATAAGGAAGTGAAAATATAACAGATTATTTCGCAAAATTCTGATCTCATTTTAATGACGAATTTGAATTCTATCTTGAGTAAAATATTGATATTTTTTGTAGTTAAGGTAAAATGAAGTAGATTGACAGAAATTTTCAAATTGTATAAGATTGGGATCGCATATATATAATCTATTCAATTAAATATATAAAACATACACTACTGATAATGTATGTTTTGTATGTTTGATTGAATTCACTATTCAATCTTTTATACAATTAAAAAATTTCTGTTAACCTGTTCAAATTATCCCGTTTTACCCCACAATTCATAAAAAAAGAAATAAAGAATTTTTTTTCGCAAACTAAACTTAAATGATTAAAAGGATCCTAAAGTCATCTGTTTTATTGATTAAACACAATAATTTTCGTAAAGGATTATCGCATATATTATGTTTATAGATTTGGAAATTTTTTTCCAGAATTAGCGTGGAATTTATGCTCAGAAAAATTTTTGAAATTGATTTTTTTTATCATTTCTTAAAATTAGATTTAGACATCTAATTTGATACAATAAATCTTTATGAAAATGTAGGCGTACGTGTGCATGCAACATTGATGTATATATAATAGTACGATGTATAATTGTATATAATTATAGTGATGTGTCAATTGTCGATAACACGTAAATCATATGTGATAAGTCTTATATCGGTAAAATAACAATTCAAATCTCGTTTTTTCTGAAATATATCTTTACAGAATTTTAGTATATAATTTAATTGTTCATCAATATCACCTAATTTTGATTATTTCATATGCTTAACAAACAACTTTTCTTAAAAATTGCCTTCAATTTAATGGAGATTGAGCTAAAATAGAGTTTAATATTGTATTTTTTTAATAGGTTGTAAAAATTCGTTGAAAAACGTTACATACCGTAGTTAATTTCGACCAATTACTCAGTCTGCCTTAACATCATTAGCAATATTCCCAAATGATTTGCGTGAACAGGCCACCTAATTATTTCTGTTCGTAGAAATAAGAGCGAAATTATCGGTGACAAATCGAATCGCATCATAAGTCGCCTTTTGTCAACTTAGCGTGCACTTCGCGTAATGCGTGCACATTGGCAATAAATACGGCACGATCTGACCCAGTTGAATACGCGATGAGCGATCGATAAGTTGCTCATGTTCAGCTAATGTATAACACGTACGTGTTGTCAAGATATGCCGAAGGAAAATAATGTTGTTTTGTCATTATTGGCATAATTAGCGACAGTTCATCGATCGCGTTACTCTATTTTGGGATTGCAATTCCAGATTGACAATTTCAAATCTATCTGATATTTGATCTTCATGCAAATTGCGTATGCATTACGTAATTTTAGCATTATTATTCTCTACACTCATTATAAACTATTATTATTACGACTATTTATGTTATATGCCCGTCTATTATATTTGTTTCGCATAATTTCGATGTCATACATAACCATATAGAGGTATTCATTCATTGAGAATTTATTTCTTTTCTACTTTTATTTTTATCCCGTATGATTTAATTATTATTTTAAATTACATTAAGTATAATCTTTTAAGATTTAATTTATACTCGAAAAATTGTTCCCGCTTTATTTTTTGATGGTTCATATTTGATGTATCAGATTTTTTTATTCTTCCATAAAAGTATTTAAAGTAATGTCAAACGAAGAAATTTTTATCAAGATAATTAAATTTATAATATCTTCAAACAGAGTTGTATCATTAAATATGTTTTCTTGTTAATATTGTATAACTTTTTATTAATATTACTGCTAATATTATTAAAATGTTATGGACTTTCTACAATAAGCCTATTACCTAAACTTTAAGTCTTAAACCATAAGAAATTGACCAATCACAATAAAACGTGAGAAGAATAATTGACTATTAGTTATGTAATTAAATTATTATAGAAAGCTTAATTATTATGTGCTAGATCTATCATATTTGAATGTTGCATACGAATAAACGCCAAAAATAGGAATATATTACAAGTCTTTCGGAAAGTAAGAATCGAAAAGTATTGATATTTGAGATTGTCGAAAATATTATGATTAAAGACAGTATGTAAGTGATTACCGATAATTTATTCTTGTTAACGCGCAAAGTTATGACAAGCAAAATATCTGTCCATGCAACGTCGGAAGCGGGGAAGGGAATAGTCACCTAAGCGTCTAACCGATAGAGGGGACCTGGTAGTTAAAAACAGACTAAGGTTGCCAAAGTCCCAAACACACTCTTTGTCATCTTGCAGACACAGTGCTCAATCACACTCGACAGTCGACATCCGAGCGTTCGGAAGTCGCGCCGCGCGCGGCGGCAAGCGGTGCTCCTTCGAGGCGTACGCGAAATAATGTGCGTGTGCGACCGCGAAAGTTGAAGTCGTTGAAAAGTGAAGTGACGAGGAGGAGAAACGAATCGCGGCACGTTCCTCGATTTCATCCGGTCGAATCGCGAGGCGCGCGAAGTTCGTATTCCAAGAGCGCGCGTATTTCTCTATGCCACACGTGCATCGCGTCGGCTATTTTTACTCATCTGCGAGCTATCACATCTTCGAATAGTGTCGCCCATGTGATTACCACGGAATATCGTGCACCCAGTTGCCCGATTCGATGCGATCGTCTCTTTCGACGTTTCATTTTATTGAGAAAAACGACGAGATAGCTTTAGAACCGGTCCAAACATCGTCTTCTCAATTTTACTCATCCGAATAAATGTAAAGTAATCGTGATTGATGGCAAAAAAAAACGGCAGGAAGTCTAAGTGTCTTTCGGATTGCTTGCATTTCTCGGCAATAGTAACGGCCTTGGAAAAGCTGGCGAGCTTAGTATTAGAGTTCGGTTTCTATATCCTTTCTTCTTTCTTATTCGAATAACTTTCAACGAATCCGCGAATATATACGTTGACTTCGATTTCGAAAGATTGCGATAAAAGTGCGGTTTACGTATCTTTTTTTTTATTCTTTCTTTTTGCGCATTGATGGTCGGACGTCGAATATGACGTGCTTGTAATGGGAGGGAAATGTCGGTCTCGATGGCGACTCGACGGTAATTGGGACGAGACACCAGACGCTAGACATAGCCACGGAATCCGCAGTTAACGTATAATCTGGCATAATCTCATCATCGGTCACTTCCGACACACATTCCCGACAAGACCGGCGTGACACTTGAACCATGGCGGAAACAGAAAAGAGATACACGCACGCATATGGACAGCTGCGTAGATTAACGAGCACGATAGACGGTCAAATTAGGCAGTTGAGTGTAAGTAAGAGTACGGATCTCTTTGAACCGTGGCGGAAACTTAAAAGTGTGCGTGAAGTGTTGAAGTCGAGAAAGAAATTTTTGTTAAAGAAACTCGTGTGAATATCATTGAAATAAAACGTATTCGAACACAGAGCCGTGAGACTCGCTATCACGTTGCGACACGTTATTATTAATAATTCATTACACGACCTCCCTTCGCGCCGGAGTTTCTAGCGTTGGGCATCTCGCCAAAATTTCTTCAATATCTTCTCATACGAGTATCATTCGAGAACAGATCGTAGAGGAGTACTAGTTAAAACAAGATCATTCGCCTATAAGAGGCAATATATTATAGATGCCGCTTGGTGCTGTATGCATATGTAATAGAAATTTAATTCATAGATCAAACAAAATTGCATTATGCGTTATACGAAATGATAGGTGTTTTGTCCTTTTCTCTGTTTCAGTCCGAATATGGACTCACAGAAGATCAGGTAGCAGGTGAGTTAACGATTGTGAATAATTCAATAATTATAAAATAGGTCATAAAATAATTAATAAATCAGTAATAATTAATGTTTGTAATAGAATTAAAAATTCAAAATATTTTTTAAATTCGTGACATTTGTGCTTTTAATATTTTGTATTATAAAATATATAATCTATAAAATATTTTGTAATATAAACGGTTTTTTAAAATAATGAATATAGATACATGAAAGGCATAAAAATTATTGTTATGTGGTGTGTGTGCCAGTTGGCAGCAGTTTTTCCTGTTTACCTAATATCTTGATGCTGAGTCAGTTATAATGAGAGTTAGAAATAATTTAAAAGGGACAGAACACATAGTACATAGATTCAAAAGATACCGAACAATGAAATATTTCACTAGATGATCTAAACGAACAAATTCTCTGAACGTAAATAATTGATGTATAGTTTACGACACGCAGATGGGTCATTATCTCTAATGATATCATCGTTGACGCGCAAGAATATTGATTACATTTAACTCACGATCTAACTTGCTGCGACATTTGCATTTTTCTAGTTATAATTTCTTATTCTTCAGAATAATACTAGACAGAAGGGAGATAGAAAAATTAAGAAAACTTTCATAGATCAATTTATTCCTAGCCTATATAAGAGTATATATATATATATATAAAATTATTTAATTATTAAAAATTCAGATATTAATTAACCCTTCATTGTTCTCGCTCGACAAATGAACGTACTCTCGTATGAACGCCACGTCGTGCCTGTGTATATGTTACTGTATAGTGCATCGTTGCCATATAATTTTCTCAGGTCACGTCATTTCAATTTTCTCAGAGCAGGTAACGTTAAAAGGAAAATTAATAATAAAAAGAATAATAGTAGAAAATAAGAATGAATTAAAGTTATATTTACGTTTTAAATCTTTTTATATTAGTTTATCTCGATGTGTTAGCTGTATCTTTTTATTTTTCTATAATAAATAAAAATTGCACTAGCATTTTTTAACGCAAAAGTTTTTTATTATATAAAAAATTTAGTTTTGCTATTTGATGTTTCACGTATCATACTAAACAATTATTTACAGTTAAATTAATATAAAAATTTACCTTTGCGTCGACAAAGTTAAAAAGAAAAAGATGTCGACTGGTTTATTGATCTGTTATAGTAAATTTCAAGTTTGGCAACAGCTGCGCGAGTCGCGTTACGATTCATGCATATTACGATATTGCTCTCGCCATGAACGCCACGCTTAGATATAACGCGCGTTAACACCTTCAAAATTTTTATTAAAAATTATTTTTAACGAAATTGAGAAACAATCATACAAATATAATCTAAAAGGTTGTAAAAAAAGTTTCAGAAGATACAGAAAGCTATGTGGTGTGTGTGCCAGTTGGCAGCAGTCAATATTTGCCACATCCGTGCAATTAAAAAATCAAATTTGAAATGATCGTTTGCCTTACGAGAGCAGTAGAGGGTTAAGGAAATTTTATGTATAAAAATCTGTACGTATAAAACAAATTACATCGATTTGAAAGAGTAATCACAAAATCTCCTGTTTTCGATTCCGCGATTTTGGAACTGAATTGTGTGTCAAATGACCTTACGATAAGACATCAATCATAAATCAAGTTAAGACTAGAATTGAAGAGATTTCGGAAGGTCAAAGTTCATTAAAGCGTCAATCCATATACTTTGAAGCATGAATTTTTGTGTCAGTCCAATAATTTAAAACTTCGTATCCGAAAGTTTTGCTGGCTGCTGATGATGAATTTGAGGTCAAATTTTTAAAATTTAAAATGACCGATTTAATATGATGAATTATATATTTAAAAAGAACATTTTTTATTTCTATGAAAAATATCTTATTATTAATAGAAACGATTAATATAATAACAAAGATAAAGCCAATTATATTCATGTACTTATACATGTTTTCATCGAGCTTTGCAATTAACAATTAATCAGTGCATAATAAGAGAAATCGTTTCAAATACATCAGACAATAACTATTTGTCTCGAGTACGGTAACGATTGGCATGGTAACGACGAGGAACTCCGTTATTTCAGAATTCAAAGAGGCATTCATGCTCTTCGACAAGGACGAAGATGGCACGATTACGATGGCAGAATTAGGGGTCGTCATGCGGTCTCTCGGTCAAAGACCATCGGGTGAGTAATTTGCTCTTCGCTAATCTCGAATATATTCAGGATGCATGCGAGCGAATGTCCGGATAAATAAAGCAAACGATAATACATTTCTTTCAGAGACAGAACTGCGCGACATGGTGAATGAAGTGGATCAAGACGGAAATGGTACCATCGAGTTTAATGAATTCCTGCAGATGATGTCGAAGAAGATGAAAAGCGCCGACGGAGAAGACGAACTTCGCGAGGCGTTCCGGTAATAAGCTCTCTACTATACATAAGAACTCCAAGTACCTAATTGCTTCTGGGACAATTGCATTGAAAGAACGTCCCGAAGCAACTTTTGTTCATGGGGAGAATAGAGCTTTTAAGGATCGACAGGAGAGGAGAGACTTTTAGTTAAAGACGAATTTCTTTATGCTAAAATTATGACTAAAATACTGCATGAATAGCGTTTTAATTGCGATATTCATAATCAAGAAAGTCACCTGAAGGCTCGTACAGAGATTTTTTTGAAAAAAAGATAAAATAAAAATTCATTCTGCTATCTCATCCCGATGTGTACTGTAGTGTAAATGGAATGCATATAATTTTATTTATTATAATTTTTTAGAAATCAATTTGCAAAATCCGGCCTGTACGTACCTTCGCAGCTTCATAAAAAAAGAAGTCAGAAAGCAAATTTGGCAATTGGCAAAAGGCAATTTGGCATTTTGTTCGTTTCGTTTTAGAGTGTTCGACAAGAACAACGATGGCTTAATATCTTCGAAGGAGCTGCGACATGTAATGACGAATCTCGGTGAAAAATTGTCTGAAGAGGAAGTCGACGATATGATCAAGGAGGCTGATCTAGATGGCGACGGAATGGTCAACTACGAAGGTAACGCATTTTTCTGCTTATATGTTTCTTAATGTATTTCTGTGTGTGTTTATAATTTACCCTAAGCATTCATATACACGTTTCCATGACGTAGCTGCTAAAAAATATTAATATGAATGTAGATACGTATATAGAATCCTAAAATTCACGCCTCAAAATACTGTAATAAGAAAGTTCTTGAAAAATTAAGTAAAACAGTCATTGCTATATTTTTATTTTAAGTAGTTATTTATGAGATAATAAGGGTTTAAATATAGCCAATTACAGACTACGTTTATAGCTTGACATAATAATTATATATAGAAAGTGCTACAAAAGAGAGATATTAAAAAATATGAAAAAAATATTTATCTACATGTATTTTTAATATTACGGTACGGTATAAAATTGTAAAATCTGTCGCGAAACAGATATAAACAGTTAAAAATAATGAATGAAAACTATAAATATAATAATAATACGTAATAAAATGAATGTACGTGTGTGTACATTATATGCTTTTCAGTTAACAATTAATCAGTGCACAATATAGGATGTGAATATTAAATTTTTTATAAACTTGATATTCGGGTTGAATACACATATAACATTTGCATAATTGTTATCACAAATTATTAAATTATACGTTGAATTATGTGTTAATCACTCGTGTTTCAGAATTCGTGTCGATCCTAATGTCGAAAAATTAGTTCGGAGATCGAAAGAAGGATATAGATTCGAAAATAACGAAGGATCCTTGACGGAGAGCAAAAATGAATGGATCCGCCACTCAAGTTCCTCGACTTCGTAGGATTGCAGCGAGAAATCGTTTCATGAAACTATAATCGCAACCGTCGAGGGAAAAAAATCAAAAGCTCGACGACTGATCGACCGCGGGATGTACGACATTGTGAGATCGCGAAAGCGAATTGCACCAACATACCAATTTTACTCTATAGCTAAGGCTTCGTGAGAACGACCGGCGTGTTGAAGATTTCGCGCGTAAGTAGCGCAGGTAGACGATTGAGGAGGCATCGGAAGTCTTTTCTGGCTTCGAGCAGGATGCGCGAGTCTCGCCGTGAATAGTAAAGGCTTCGGCTTTACGGCCGGAAAACTGAGAGGAGAGACTTTCTTCCGCGAATTTTGCACATACGTACACGCATTATATACACAGATAACACCTCGCGCTCCTTCGGACTAATCTTATAGACGAGAATACTTGAAATTTTTAGATATAACGGAAACGTAACGTAATGTTAAAATAAAGAGAATATGTCCAAACGACGGGGGAGGGAGGCGTGACCCGCCGCTACCCGGAACAATCAACCGAGCTTCGTTTAGACTTTTACGTACTCCCTAATCTTTATCTCCCCCCTCCCCTGATAATTTTATGGAGCGGAGAATTTAAGAGTTATCTTAGCTTTCCCCATCGCCCCTTTCAACATCCCCGCGAGAAAATCCTGAATATATATATATTAGTACACGATATGTTTACGTGAGATATATATATATATATATACATATATACATATTATATATACATATGTTATTATATTATTACTATACGATATTCCTTTTACGTCGCTCATTTCCTTGCGAAATGCAACGTCCACGAAAAGTACTGTACTTGGAGTGTTTTTACCGCTTGTACTACAAGAGCAGAGACGCGCGCAAACCTAATGTAGTGACACACACGTCTCCCGTCCTTGCCGTTGCCCTCTCATTGCCATCACTTCTCTAATTGTTTAGCAATTTTAGAGCGGGCACATTGATGACACGCTGAAGAGTGATTGATACTATCGCTTTCGCACGTAGCGTGAACTGGCCGATAATTGTGGTGCCGCGTTTCTGTAATCGATCACCGTCGGGTGGACGAGTGACCTGGTTGAAAAAGAGAGTTTTGAAAGTCTAAACGCTCAAATTACTGCGACATTTCCTGTGGGAACAATTTAAGCAAAGCACTTGTTATCTAAGCGTGCAAGATTTGAAGAGATTCGTACGATGTTCGTTCCTTGATTATCAAAGGAATAATCTAACGATCTTTTTATCCACGGGCTCGTTGGTGAAGTTCCAAATGGAGTTAATTCTGTGACTGAATTGACAATCCCTCGTTACACACCCAATGGCTATATAGGTGCCATTATGATAATTAACAGGTGCCCTATAGTCATTAGGTATGTGACAGTGGCTTTTAAAGATAAAAGAACAAGAATCTAAGCAGAACAGAAAATCATCATGACATTAAAACGGAGTAAAAAAATGATTCCAAAATGATTATTAAAAGTCACTTTTATTCGATTAGTTACGGTTCATTTGAACATTAAAGTGGCATTATCGCGACTTGTTGTTCTGCTTGGCAAGCTCCTTGCTTTGCAAGCCGGGAACAATTCAACCAGGATGATTAACGCGAAGCGCGAGCACTTCTTCATTCATAAATACGAAAGGGATTATACAATGTGATCCCCTTAAAAGTTGAAAAAAATGGCACGACGTGTCTCCGCTGTCGCACAATCAGTATCGCTCGCCGCACGTCGGCGTCCGGATTCAGGAGCGTGTATGTGCGCATTATGTTATGGTACCTTTAGACGAGTTACGTAAGAGAAAATGAAGCTGTGCGCGTTAACACGCGTGACATAGACCCATAGGTAGTACCTAGCGACCCATAGTGGTATACATATAAAGAAACACGCGGTCGCAAGTATAAACGATAAACTGTACACGTGAATTATTATATATTATACGTGATGATGTTGCTACCATGAAAAAGAAGAGGAAACATACATGAAATACGTTCTAGATATAATTATATACATACGTCCTCTCCGCCGCCCGTGCTCCATACACATACACGCCCGCACGCACGCACGCACGCATGCACGCGCGCGCGTAATCCGATCTGAACGCGAAGCGGAAGTTTGATACGCGCGAGTCGCGGGAGGGATCGAGAGATCGAAGTGATAATAACGCGCGAGCGCATCTGTGGCGTACTATCAATCGGAGTCATTTTCTTCCATTTTGTGCACGTGATGTTCCGTTATTTTATTCAACTTTCCGTTATCCCTGATAACCGTTGTGATAACGTGCGTCGAACGCGTTTGAAAAAAAAATACGCACGCATTTGATTGGAGTAACCCATAAAGATGATGCTTATCTGACGTGTGATGTAACGTGTAATAAATGGAAATCAATGGTTATTTGTTTATATTCGTCTATTTGTATAGCGTGACTCTTCTGCGTGTTTATCTTGTTTTAATCATAATTTGTGAACTTTTATAAAAGATTAGATTTTCTATTTTCTATAAAAAAGTGTGTATGCACGTGCATACATATGTATACATATATGTATACACATTTTTCATATACTTTCATAATAAAGTACTAAACATTTGATTAAGAAAAGTTGCATACTTGGCAAATATTTAGTATTTGATTAAGAAAAATTGCATTGCAAATCAGTCTTTATTTATGCTTGAAAAGATTTTATTTGATATGTGGGAATGATCTATTATTTTTTCTTTGATTTTCTTGAATTTTGTCATTTTCTGATAAGCGTTCATAAATTAATGATATCATATTTATTGTGCTTGCTAAAATGACATTTAAATCACTAAAGTAAAATAAGCTACAGTAGGATTTTCCAATTTACAATTTCTTTCATGATTTTTACAAGAGTAAAAATATGAAAAACCATACTAGCTAAATAAAAGTTTATGGTAACAATTTTTTAAGGAAAGATATTAGAATAATTATTCCAAATTTTGACTTATATCCAAGTACTATCGTTAAATAATAATCGGTTAATTAATAAAATATGCAAACAAACTGTTATCATAATATATAAATAAGAAGTTTAGAAATACGAATTAAAATGCTCTTTTTTTGTTTAAGCACACGCGTTCTTTAATGAATCAATCTGGATTTTGCAATTTTTATTTGGACTTGTTAGTCCTTTCAAAGTATTTAAAAGCTTGAATACCATCGTGAATAACGTACCGCGAAAAAACCAATTTAAAACCTTATACCGATTGACTGTACGTACATGCGCTAAAAGATAAAACGGGTGAAAGAGCGAGAGAAAGGATAGATAGCATTTTTTTTTTAAGAAGAGAATCCGGGTGAAACGCGCGTGTTTCGAGATCCGGGCAACTCGATCACTATTCTTTCCAAATACGAGGAAAACATGAAAGGCGATTACGGCCTGAAATATTTGTCGGACGAAACGGTGATTGCGGGTAGGTACACACAGAGGCAGATAATAAAATCTGTTGCTCTCTAATCCGATCGATCGACGATTACGTTACATTTAACGGCGAGCCTACCGTATTATCACGGTACGAATGCGCGTTTATTTCGAAAGGATGGCACAACAGCGATGGGAGTTCAGGTTGTCGAGAATGCGAGGAACCTCGATGATTTAATAGATGCGATTACTTGTACATATGACGCGTGACGTATGATTAACATAAACTTATATTACTTTTGCAGGCGAAAACTGTGATTTTTGATAGAGCCGTTGATTTCTCGAACAATCAGAAACGTGGACAGGTTTACTACAAAGATAATCTAAATCAAAGTTTGAAGGTACGATCAATTCAAATAAGAGATGTATGCTTGACTAATGACCTAATCCGACGTAATGTATCTGTCTTTAAATCTTCAGAATTTGACTTACATTATTTTCAAGGTAAACAGTTCACGTCGCGCCTCCGATAGAGTACTGCCATAAGACGATGAAGATACTCATTTTTGAGCTTAAAGGTATAATTAAATTAATTTGTAAAAAGGTTTCAACAATTTAGCAGCAAATAAAATTCGATATTACTTCCACAATTCTAAAGAATTAATTTCTATCTTTTTTTAAATTAATTTAACAAATATTAATATGCTACTTCCAAAAGTAATTAAAGTAATTAAATTTATGACAGTCTCTTTTCGATGGTGCAGTACAGTTTACGAAGCGTAATAAGCGAAAGAGAAAAAAAGCAGGAAAAGGAAAGGTATACTTATGTAGCCGACGTTCATAGACAGAGACGCTTCGACACGCGAAATATGAAAGCGAAGTGATAGCCGCGTTTTTGACAATAATATATTTTCTTAACGCTTATATATCTCGAAGCGAGATGTCCCACCGCGCAGTGTCTTTCTTTCCATTGGGATAGCACCGTTTCATAGTAAACGCTACGTTCATTATGGTTTTCGATCTACCAATGCTCGTGATGATCGATTACGCTTATTCGTCGACGTACGAACGTTCGCTCTCTCTCTCGCGTTCGATGGTAATGCGAAGTACCAAAAGCACCGCGACTCGAAACACCGCGACCTGGAATTTGGAAAGTCAGGCACCTGACAGCGAATCAGCACGGCGAACAGCGACACACTGATTGATAAGGAAGAAAGTAAAGTGTCAGCTTGATAATACGTCACAAATAGCAATGTATAACGTCCGAACGACAATATCTCTAATGGTTTAACTGAGAACTTCGGTAAGAGTTCCCGAAGAAACAGATATATACGCAGGTCCGTTCCAAGCATTAAGTATCCTAAATTATATACCTATACAGCGCAACAATGAGATAAGCCACTGCACGTCGCTATTTGTTCGTCGCAACGTCACGCATATTAGATTTCCTATTAACCCTTCGCATCTCTCCTCTTTAAAGAAAGTTACCGTTAATCATTTTCGGGAATGACGATACGCACCCGTGAGTTTGTTATGTACGACTTGCAGAAGAAATGGTTAAGTTATAATGCGGAATACGTACGGTCAATAGTGGCAGTTATTAATTGCCATGTAAGGACCGTTTAGGACAGACAAGGGTTACTTTGAACCTTAAGGATAACTTCACAATTCTAATAGTAATTTAAACTTTTTTTATGAAACTCTGTAATAAAATTTTTTTTATTGAATACTTTTCTTTTATTGTTTAAACAATTTTTCGTCGTAGGATTCCCTGCTAATCACGAACAAAATGCAATGCTCGGATTAAACAGAAATTAAAAAGATCTCTTGTTTTGATATAACCGAGGTTATCCTTACGAATCAGAAAATGTAATTGTTTTTAAGGTATCAAGGTTTCCGAAACAATTTTAGGGATTTGAAAATGTGAATTTGCTTATACTGAATTTTGCGAGAAATTTTGTAACGCGTGTATACGATGTGACTTTGTCTAATTTTTGTCTACTATCAGTGTAGTGACAGTGCGACACGCGCAAGTGTAAGTACAAAAGGATTGCTGACGTAAGCATGCAGTGAATTTCTATACATATGCATAAGAAGAATGGATCGTCTGCCGACACGATTGAAAAGAACGTTATCGCGAAAAAAATGCAGGAATCGTATCTGTACGCTCAAAATGCAGCGTAAAACGCTTTTTAGATTTTAATTATATTAAACGCACTTTATATTTGAAAATGATAATTATCCTAACTATTTGAGGGGCAAAAGAAGTCAATGAGCATTTGGTACATTTATGCAGAAAGATATAGACAATTGTTATTATTACAATATCTGTCATTTTAATCACATTTTATCGATATGAAAACTGATAGTGATGTGCCCATATTGTACCACCAGTTACGTAATCTTATATTATAGTTATTACTAAGTGGTACATAAATTGTTCCTATCATCCCTCAAAGAGTCAGGAGATCAAACGTTCTTTGCTCGAAGTGAAGATTCTCTCTCCCCTGTCCCACACCTCCGTGATTACATTTCTGTTCAATGCGAGAATCGATTTCTCGGAAAACCGAGATATTTATTATTATATTATCGTTTGTGCGCTCCAGAGCAGAGCAGAGATATTTTTATAGATTACATTTTACGCCAAATCCTGCTGTGCAGAGTAATACGGATCATACGTTGAATGTATTACATTTTTTACAGGGTGTATCGAAAGTTTCGCGCGGTTTCTTTCTGCTACAATTACCGCAGATTGAAGTCACAATAAATTAAAAAATGAATTAAAGTATAATTTAATGTAAAACAGTAAAAAATAATATAATTTTCTTATTAATTTTTGTTAAACATATTTTTTATCCAAGGCTCTTATTTACCCAAATATTTAATAATTAAATGATTGTGAAATTTAATCGAATTTTCTATAATGAATAGCTTACTAGACATTCATCGTACAATTTCATGCAGAAAGAGTGCAAGATACTTGATGCACCCTACACACGTTAATTGTATTATATTATACATATATACGCATATATACAAGTTATATATTCTCTATCAAGTTATTTTGCGAGCTGGAAATAAATTCAAGAACTAACGTTCTTGGCCACGTTCTCGCAGATCTGCCGTTAATTGTCACCTATGTACAGGATGTCTTGGAAATACGCGCTTGTGTAGAAAATGGAAATTTTAATTATCTGTGCAAACATATATCTCGTATATCTTAAGCGCAGAGGAGAGTACGCGTATATTTTCATTATATATTCCTTAGGACACCCTGTACATTTTAACGTTGCCCTCCAGAAGTAAAGGTGAGTCTTCCTTCCGACGTGTATTTAATTGAGACTTTTCTCTTTTATTGAGATTTTTTATCATCGATCGTTGTCCGCGTGCAAGCCATTTGAATAGAGAGCTCGAATGGTTAACCGTTGCAATTATAAATGGAAATTATAGAAATTGTGGAAATCAATGAGATTTTCTTACAATTTCTTGCACGGATACTTTGCGTGATGTTTAAACGAAATTTCATGACTCATCTTGGCGATCGTAGTGGCATCGACTAGCAGAGCGAATCATTTCATTAGTAACTGTCTCTTGCGTTATTTTTATTACTGTTACGAAATCTAGGGCTAGTTTAAGGGACAAATTTTTTCACCAAATGTATTTTATCACAAAATGTATCGACTTCGTTATCAATATCTCGTTGGCACGGAGAAATATAGTTCATAAAATACATATTTAATAATTATTTAAAGAGGGAAGAATTATTAAAAGTTGTCGACGTATTAAAGATTATTTATATTTATGTATTGTTACTAAACTAAAGAGAATTTACATAAAAATAAGAGAAAATGAACGCTGATGTAAATAACTCAAAGAGTTGCATTTTCCCTTAAGCATAACCCTATTTGAAACTGTTATATGTTTCCTCGAAAATTTATGAATCGCGCACTGAGCAAATGTATTTACATCTCTTTACGAGAAGACGTGTCCATAAGATTGAACAGTGCTGTTATTTCCTGTTCCCGATAATCAAGATCACGTGTTTGATTCACTCATTTTAACGGTGCTTCGCGACCTTTTGGAATTCGTCCCAATTTCAAATCAATATTTCAAGCGTAGCCTGTAAAACGAGCGACTTCGAGGCACCTAAATCACTTCGAGGATGTTCGAAGTTCGCCTAAGCAACGCAAGCAAGCAAAAGGTGTAATATCAGCTAGCTTAATATCAAACACACGTTGAAATACCGCAAACACATAATAATCAAATTACATATACGTTAAATAGATATGCGTGAAAGAACCTGATTACCTTAGACGTATGATAATTAAATGATAATTGTTAAGTAAGTGTAACTAGATTATAATCGGCGAATGGAAAGTTACTCTTTAAAAGTAACAAGTTACAGTTACTTGTTACCGAGTAGAAAAAGTAACAAATTACTATTACTAGAGAAAGTAACTTTTCGTTACTTTTTTCAAAATTGACGACCACCAATCACGGCGGACGGGTGTCTAGAGGCTTTCTAGTCTCAAGCACTATGAGTAGCTTGTGTCCAATCGTATGCAAAGTAACGATAAAAGTAACTGTAAAATTCGTTACCATTACAAAAAAAATGTAACTACGTTACAGTTATGAGAAAAAATAACGCAGTTATCAGTAAAGTTACCCAAAAAGTAACTTGTAACTGTAACTTCGTTACTAGTAACGAGTAACTTCCATTCCCCGGTTATAATACATAATTGCGAGGGCTGTCGCTACTAAGCGACACGATCTTCCGTTCATTAAGGATCTGCGATTTTGTCGTATTATATCGGTCCGTATTACACCGCTTTCTTACGAAACGATTTATAGGGTGTGATTGTAGGCAACGTGGGAAATCGTATGCTTGGCATGCAACATTTTTGTAACGTTGTATCTTTTGGGCGTCGTTTGAGAAGTTGCGTCATTTTCTAATTTCTCCGCTCATACCAATTACTTTCAGGAAGCTTTTTTGCATCGATCAAGGGCGGTTCGTTACATTAATTTCAGCCAGTAACAACGGAGAGACGAGCTCCGCACGTTCTTTGTGATTGTCTTTTCATCGATCCTCTTTTTTTTTTAGCCGCGTGATGAAACTTCTTTGCGCCTAAATGCCACGCAAGATAAAAATTAGATAAAATCGCGGGAGCAGGCAATAATCGTGTACCATACAATACCGCGGCCGAGACATAACGATGTTCAAACTAGTTGTAATAAGGAAATGTCTTTCATCAACTTTGTTAAACGTTATGGGAAGTACAAGCCATGTTACTGGACAAGTATGTGCGTGTATTTCTATATTTCAGTCTAGTTAACAGAGTGAGAAAACGTCTGACAGGGATTCTGCACAATCGATATATTGCATCTTCAGTGGAAGAAAATCCCAACTGCTAATTATTTTTCTAGAAATCAATTAGCAATGAAAGAAAGAAAAAAATATTTATATTATTAAAAATATTTATTAATTAATTAAATAATTTATAATCTAGTTATAGAAAAGTAATTAATCACAAAAATAAATTATATTAAACGATACAACCGAAAAGAAACTAAAGCGAAACTGTTTATCGCAACAATTTCAGCTTTCATTTTCTATAAATTAATTTTTCATCATATTTCTAGTAAAAATGGTAATTCTTATAGTTGCGATTTTTTTCTACTGAAAATAATATCAATCCTGAAAAACACGGTGCAAGGAGACGCACGAAGTAAACTAATAATGATGAAGCAAGTTGTGATTGAAGATTATAATCGGGGGACGTATTAAGAAGATAGGGTAAAAAAGAAAACAATAAATGGATCTACATGGAGAGTTATATCGTGCTGTGAACGAAATATTTATATTTTTACTTGAAAGAAAGAAAAGAAGGCTATGAGAGGAAACGTTTGTAATGTCGAATAACCGCGATAAGGAATGCGATAAGGTGCATGACGTTATTTTTCTAGACTCTAGAGTGAATATCTAAATAGTTATATTATTGCGTTATGGCGAAACATATTCTCAAGCGACAAGCAGGCCTAAACGCGACTTTTTACGATGATAGACTTAATGCGTGTACGAGCATATTTGGTAAAGAAGGAATACGTTTGTCGTTTATTTGTTTTGTATGTACTACTTGATGTTGTGCGTTGCTAAAGTTACTCCGCAAATTATACGACATGTTTCCTATAGATCGTGAGCGACTTTCCCAACCGGTTTGTATCCGTGTTGTTGCTGCGAGTTTGGTGTAATTATTCAAAGCGCTTGTACGTCTAACACTTGAGCAGTTACGTTTTCAATATAACTGCAGCTTTTTGGTATTATAGTCGCTTAATTGATTTTTCATTTTAATTGTGCTTATCTTATTCGAAATTTTTTCAATTATATGCTTCCTTTTCCAACGTCATTTATTTGAGAAGCAAATTATTACTTATTAATGATAAATAAAAAACTATTCGCGTAAGATGATAATTATGATTTTGCGTACGCAGTTGAGTGCATTCAACGCACATGTATGTATATACATGTATGTAATAATGAGATAAAGAATATATTATTCTTGTTTTTTACGCTTAATTGGCTTCTTTGTAACAATTTAATGATTGATGAGGAAATTCGTAAATATATCTATATTCTACGATAGTAAATTAATAACAAGTATAAATAAAATATATTATCTTGACGGCAGATGCACTCAATAATTTTCGAGATAACTTTGACTTAATAATCAAAATTTAATAAAAAAAATTCAATATTATAGTGCGAGCTAAAATAGTTAAGCCATAAAGACTGGCTATTGTAGCTATCATTCATAAAATATACGAATAATCAAAGGATTAGAGGAAAACAAAATAACGATATTTTAATATAATTAAAGTCGAAATTTAAAGAAACAAAATTACGTGAAATAGGAGAATAGAATAATGAAAACAAGTCCGTTTTAGTTGTCATTTTTAAAACGTTATTTAGTTACTTTTTTAACCTGTTTATTAACTGCGACTTTTCAAGTGAATACTCTACTCGCGTTTCGTCCTAGATAGGAGAAAAGTCAGAGAGGACAGGAATTCAGAAAAGAGTACTGTATGTCTGTTTATGCATGTGTGTTTGTGTGTTATGTGATGTTAAACGTACGACCATGTTACTGTGACGTTATGTACTATAATATAACACAACATAAAAAGTGGTGAACACTGTGTACTGGTGAAATGCAATACATGTATAATCGAGTTGCCCCTAAATACAGCCATTTTATAATGGATATTCGTCCGTAATTTCATTTTTTGACTTTAACCTTGCGTCAAGTTTATATAATAAAGCCTATTCTACAATGTGCTTTTTGTTTCTTGTTTTTTGCTTTTTACTACTTTTTACATCTTGTCTTCTTGCTTCTTATTTCTTATTCCAATTTTTTGTTTTATGTCGCCCGAGATAAAAATTAACGAACTTCGAAAAAAACAAAAAATACGTAGCAAGCAACAAAAAATATGTCTTTTGTAGTTTAGACATCGCTGAAAGTGATTCAATCCTCACAGATTAGATTTCTCGACGCCAAAGACATTTCAATTGATTGAAAATGAACCGCTGTAAGCTGTTTTTTCGACATGTACTTCTTCCAATTTTCACCAATTAGTGCTCTGCCTGTGTTAAAGCGCTGTTGCCTGGATGAGGATTCGGGCTCAAGCGACCGAAAAATGTTTTCTCGGCCGTTCGGCGTGTATCAAGAGGCATGGGGACATTCTAGATAAAATAACTTTTAATAAATCGTAATAATCATATACCTCTCCCATTAATCTAGAATATTATAAATCATGTATACACATTCACATGTATATTTTTATCGCGTTTTAATAAAAAACCAATGTAAAAATACAAGAAAAATCTCGATCGATTCTGGCGTAAAAAAGTTAGACAAAGTGATAATGAAATTGCTTATAATGAGATACTTCTGATAACAATTCGCAAAGTTTACTTTTAAAAGGACGATCGTAAGAAATACGGAATAGGTTAAACGTGATTTATGTGGAGAAAAGTAAGCAATGTCATACTATTAATTAATATATAAAACGCAATTGACTTAGAAATTGTTTATTAACAGGCAAAACAATATCATCAATCATACAAATAATCAATAATGCATCCTATAACTATCTTACGAGGGCACGCTGAGATTTCACTTACTCGAATCATGCGATAGACAAAGTACTCTCTCTCTCTTTCTCTCTCACTTTCTTTCTTTTCTCTTTTATACACTTCATTCAGAAACAATTGCCCTATATGCAATACGGTCAAAGATATACGCATGCATGCACGCATTAGATAGTATTGTATATTCTCGAACACATTTACACTTCGGATTCTCGACGAATATAATCGCATATAAATGTTACTAAACATTGTGGTAAAAGTTCTAACGTAACAGATGAGATACGAGAGAGGAGAGATACATAAATCAAATCTATTTACATATAAAGATCATCTCGCATTTATATCGGAATTGTAAAAAAAACGATATTAAGTTGCACGATTGCTTTATAACATATGTAAAAAAATCTGATACGTAATTATTGACACTGGTAGATGCAAAGTTTCACAGTCAATATAAAAATGTTCTCAGCAAATCACTTTTTCAGAACCACAGACATATTTTATCAAAAAGAAAAGAACTTTCTGTTCTTTGTCGTTCGTTTGCCGACAATAAATCGTACAAACGCGTGAGATTTTTTTATAAAAAATAAATTGCTATGTTGTATCTTGTCTATATGGATGTGAAAATCATATATAATTAACAAATAATCTCTATCGACATTTTTAATTAAATAACAAGTTAGTAAATCAAGAAATCAATCTCATTCCACGAAAAGTATAGAGGGAATAAGTTGTGGAGGAAAACGGATTCGTCGAGGTCTGAGAAGACTCGCGTTACAAACGCACTACGAAAATAATATATATCTATATCGAATGTTGGAAAATCCCCGATTGCAATTCACTTTTTCTTTAGTATACTGCATATAAATTAATTACGAAAATTCCACTGTATTGCGCTCGATCTCATTACAGTTCATCCTTAACTATTGTATACCTATTTTTGCTTGGCGCCAATTTTTTAAACGCGGACTCTGGAGGCGTTGTAGGCGTTTTTACTTGTTTTCCAGTAACTGACATTTCATTGTTAGTGATATCAGGACCGTAGTGAAACTCGCGATGGAGCTTTCCAGAATACAAGTCCTGTAGAAAAGCTTTCAGTTTTCCTTCTACAAAAATGTCATTGAAATCATTGAATAGGTACATGTGTCTAAAGCTATCTATTGCAATCAATGGCAAGTCTGCTGTGCTTTTCCCTAAATGGTGCAGCGGATGCGCAAATTTCAGGCCGTCGGCGGTTAAGAAATTTATATTCTCTGGAAAAAAAAATCAAATCAGCATGATTTGAAGCTTTACGAAAAAATAATATAAATAATGTAAGCAAAAATAGAATGACATACGTTTTTCACTTAATAATGACTTAGTTACGATATATTTGTATTGCTTGACGCTTTGTAAGTCATCAGGAGCATGAAACAATATAAGAAATGGCAAGCCTTCCTCTGTTAGTTCTTCAGCATTTTCGAATGTTATTTCTCTTACAAATGGTACACACTTCTCCTGCGCCCATACATTTAATTCGTCATAAACTGATAAACTTCCTTTGTAAGTTTCATCCATTTCAACAGATAAAGCCTTGTCTGATCGGAAGGCAATGATAGGCTCTCCAGGAGGATGCATTGCTTTACTTGCATTCCTACACATATTTCAATATATTCAAACTACAGATCTTTATTCAGTAGTAAATATATATTGTTTCAGTCACACATTAAAAACATATAGAAATATAATTATAAAAGGAAGTATTCTCATATTATTCAATCTATACAATATAAATAAAGCATTTAATTGAACTAATAAAATCTCATATAATTAAAATAAATTATTAAAAAATAAATATCAATTATTCATTCATCTTGTGTTAAATTAACATAAAAATTTGAATGAATCGTTTGTGAAATGTATTAAATTCAACAATTTTTCAACTGTGTACTTTGATATACTATGAAAAACGTGCCTATAAAATAATGATATCTAATATAACCTTTACAGACTAAAAAAGATACAATAAAATTGTATATTATGCAGAAAATAAAGAAACAATATAAAATAGATAATAAAAAATATAATTTTGTATATACTCAGTACAAAAGCCATGAGCTTATGTATACCACTTACTTACAGCAAATGTAAATGCTGACCAATTTCACAGTTTTGATTGGAACATGTGCTTGTTAAATAAAATATTATAATTATAATATTATGATTATTAAAATGCAGATTATATGATATTGTTATGTTAGCAAAAAAAATTTCTTATCAGTTTTTTAAAGAAATATTTGTATCATAAAGAAAAATTTTTGTTACAATAATATTTTATTGTACCAAAAATAAAAAGAATCTTACCCAAAACCAACATAAAATTGGCAATCATCCTTCAAATTAGTGGCAACTTTTCTGAACAATTCATATTCTGGTACATCTTTTCGTTCAAAGTACCCTATAATCATACGTTTTTTATCGTCAAGCTGTTCAAGCTCTTTCAAGTCGGAAAATTCTTTAATGGGATCTTCCAACTGCTTTCTGACAAATTCTTGGAATGCTTCTACTGATCGTTGTCCTCTGTATTCTCTCTTAGTCGGTTGACCATTTCTTATTACTTTTAACGTTGGATATTTGGTTATATGAAACCTAGATGCTACAGAAGCTAAGAAAAAAAAAACTTGTATTAATTTAAATGTATACATATAAAACCTAATCTATTTAATATATATATATAAATTAATATTCAAATTCTGCTTATATCTGTTTATACCATGCATTTTATAGTCACATTTTAGATATATTTACTTTCGCGGTCACAATCCACTTTAGCCATTACTACTTTTCCAGACTGTGGAAATTCTTCTTTAACCTTATCTGCAGCTTCATCAAATATTGGTGCTAATAAGTTGCTGAAACGACACCATTGTGCATAAAAGTTGATAAACACCAGTTCATTGTCAGCTGCAAACATTCATAATTAAAAAAATAGGTACTACATTCAGTTATATTTATTAGCATTAATATTTACTACACATCATGTATATGAATCATCATTTAAATAATGTATTTTACCTAATGTTTCGTCAATATTTTTACTTGTGAGTGAAAGGGCACCTTCTTTTACTTCCTCTGCTATATTGTTTGGCAAACGTACCTAGAAATACACAGTATTAATTATGCATCATACATCTGTTTTATTAAAATCTATATCCATATTCATAGTTAAATCTTATATTTAAGGAAGTCTTAAATATAAGACCTGACTATATGAATACAGGCACTAATGTATGTCACGCAAGTTGATCTTTTACCCTCAGATTCCACAACTCAGGATTAACCGAGATTTAAATTATTTTTTATCTTTTTCTAATGCTAGAATTGAAAAGAGATGAGTTGAACCTCGGTTAAGAGTTAACCATGAGCTGTAAAATTGGGTCTTAGTAATAGTTATGTATTATGTATTTTGGAACAGAATAGTTAAACATTGTCAGATACATATAATTTACTTTTATCGATATACGACCTTTATTCTGAATCATAAATCCTCTACCCTGATGATTTTTAGGCCATTATAAATATAGATTACAATATGATAAATATTACAGAACTACAGCAATAAGCATATAAATAAGAATGCTATCTGTTATCTACAAAGTATTCCAGTAACGTGGAAGTATGCGAGGATATTTTAAATTACCTTTTTGCAGCAAATCATGCAAGATCTTTTTTTTAAAATCAATTTATGTGTAGATTGATTAGATTGCATTTTTTCATATACAAGATTATTGTATTACGACGGTAGAGGTTATGCAGCATAAACACAACAAGGCAGAAGCAAATTGTTGATTTGTGCAAGGTGTTTAGATAAATAATAATTGGGAGATAAAAAACAAACAGAAACATACGTTGTGGGTGACTCCCGTTAATAGGTAACTATTAAATTGACACCTCGCAAGACGTCAAATGACGTGGCAACGCAACGACGTATTTAATTACTTACCAGCAGACACGCGAACGTAAGTACTTTGAAGTGAAATATATCACAGTGGGACAGCATTTTGCGATTTCGCGACGACTAACTCGACGGTACGATGAGTTTTGGAAACACCATCAGTGAACGACCGCCTGTGCGTCAATTGCTACGAGCTAGCGGCACATCGTCAAATCGAGCGTGGAGCAATGAGCATCCTCGAGACTCGAGACATCGATTATCGCCGCGTCTGCCGATGATGTTTTTCAAAATTCCAGTAGATGGCACCTCATAATTACACGCCCGCGAGTATTCTACAGTTGCGTTTCATCTCGCTTCGATTTTTTAATAATAAATATAATCCTGAATAAGTTTAATTTGCTATTATTGATATTTTTAATTTGGAATTAAAAAGATTTTAACATCAATCAGAGAGACGAAATAAGATATCTTTCAAAATTCTTTATATATGTCAGCTCTTGAGTCTGAATCATTCTGTATATATGTAATAAATAATAAATAATAATTAATTTTTTGTCGTTGTCTAACCTAATAGCATAGAAAAGAACTACAAAAAATTATTGCCTACATTGTCAATAAATAAAATGAACAGCTTTGTCCAAATTTCTACGTTATCGACAATTGAACAATTTTGTGCCGACTCGAACTATTAACTATCGATAATGTACTGCTAATAATATACAGTATGCTCTGTAAGATGACGTTGTAAAAACATACAACCGGTAATCTTATATTCTTATTTCGTACGTCATATTATTTCGCTCCAATCGTATCTCTACTTGTTCACTGACAATTACTGGTATCAGTACCAATCTGTATTTACTCGTTCATGACGTTCACGTCATACGGTAGATGATCAACAAGCGCAGAAAAGAATATAAAAAACCGGCTACGGCGTAGAGATCTGCAAGGTCGTGTTTTTCTCTTTTGTTAAATTTTCTTTAATTAAACGATACTCTAATCTATTTCTAATGTTAAATAATTCTTAATGATTGAGTGACATCAAGTAATTTCGAACTGCGTTCAATGATGTATTTTTTTTACAGGATAATGATTCGCTTTATTAGCTTATTGTAAGGTTTGAGTGTCAAGAATGGAACACACGGGACAAGTACTGTTCGCGATACTCATTTTGTCGGTGTTGCATTGCACAACTTCAACGTATTTCGGAGATGTATTCGCACAGCAAGCTGATGAGCCCTCTAAAATTGGTTGGCTCTTCTCCGATAACTTTGTCCAAGTTAAGAGGATTCAAAGATCTCCATACGATCTTAAGAGAGAATCCGAGGATGATGGTTCGCCAAAGATCATCAATGGTCAATGCCGGGATAAGTTGAATCAGCTTTGCGGGGATATAGATAGGAATAACGATGAGCTTATGCTGCTCGAATGCATTCAGACTTTCAAGGTATATGTCTACACTATATAAAAGAGCAGGATGAATATTAGATCTAATTGTTGTTGTAAACTTTTTCAGCCCACTGAGATATCTGGAATTAATCAGAAATGCCAGGAAGCAATTTGGTTCTATATCCAAAATATCACAGATAATCAAAACATAGAAAGGCTAACTAGAAGAGTGTGTGGTTCACAATTGGATAACTTACAGTGCTCCAGTTCTGACAAAATCCATGGAGCTTATTTATCTTGTCTGATCGATAAACGAGAGATGGTTAGAGATCCTGACTGCATCACTTATATTCAGAGATTAGAGTGGATTGCTTTCAGCGATTTCAGAATTCTGACTCCCTTCAAGACAGACTGTGCAAATGATATTAGAAAGTTTAAGTGTGACAGTTTACAACCATACAGAGATATATCACAAGGTCAGATATTAGCTTGCTTGCAAGAACACGTCGAACAACTGCAGCACGAGTGTAGGAGGCATATTCTCCATGTATCTGAAATTCAAGCTGAAAATATCAGATTAGATCGTCAACTGTACATGGCTTGTACTCATGATCGCACTAAGTTTTGTCCTAATATTCGACCAGGCAGTGGTCAAGTCTATAAATGCTTAATGAAATATAAAACTGACAGGTAGATATTTAAATGATAATCTAAATGTATATAAAAAGTTAAATATTGTTACTTTATTGGTGTAAGAGATTTGTTAATCTAGAAATCTTCTAGATATGTACAATACATATACATATATGTATTTGAGATTATTTTTATATTGACAGATCGATGACTGCACAGTGTCAGGAGCAATTAACAAGGAGAGAGAAGCTTATTGCTTCTGACTACAAAATTAGCAAAGGCCTTGTTAAGGCATGTAAGGAGGATATTAGAAATAATCACTGCAGGCGGTCCGTGTCCGAGGATAAAGAGATTAAACTGGCGCAAATTTTGCTTTGTCTGGAGTCTGCAATGAAGAATGGCAGCAAAATCGATGGAAATTGTCAAGCGGAAATGTTTGATCACAGGAAATTATTAATGGAAGATTACAGATTATCGCCAGAAATTGTACACAAATGTGCCAACGACATTACGACTTTTTGTAACAGTCTCGAGGTCGGTGGTGCCACAATACATTGTTTAATGGAACATACGAGAACAAGGAAAAGAAAATCGAGAGTCGCGCCGGAATGTCAAAGAGCGGTAAATAATTGATAGAAGAATTAAGAGTTTTTTAGGATGGATTTTTTTCTAGAATTAATAATATACTTATTTACAAAATTCTTTGACTGATCTTCTAATATTTGTAAAAATGTTATGTTGCAAAAAGAAATTTCATAATCTTTTAATGAAATATGTATCACGTAATCATGTAATTTCACAGTTAGAAGAGTTAATTATAGAAGCTGATGCTGGCGAAGATTGGAGAATTGATCCAGTTTTAAGAGAACAGTGTCAACCTGTGGTCAATTTAGCTTGTAGAGATGTAAGTGACTTATTTTTACATACCTAGAATATTATAGATTTTAACCCAGCTTACATAACTAGTGATTTTGTATAAAAAATCCTGGACTCTACATAAAATTTTAAACTTGCTTTTTTTATTCAATTATATTTTGCAGCTTATGTATTTGTCAAATGCATTTATTATTTCTTGTTTTTATTAAATATTTGAATATTGAATTTAGGTACACGGTGGAGATGCTAGAGTAATATCTTGCTTAATGGAACAACTAGGAACAGAACGAATGACCGAGGCCTGTGAAACTGCCTTGGTGCAAATACAGTATTTTATCGCCAGAGACTTCAAACTTGATCCGCAATTGTACAGAGCGTGTAAGTTCGATGCCGTTCGTTTGTGTCACGCAAGAAACGCATGGACTGGCAATGGTAAACAAATGGATCCTGAAACTGGACCACTGGTATTGCCATGCTTGTATCGGCATGTGTACCAGAAAAATATGACAGTAAGATTATTAAATGTATAATTACTTCTTAATTGAAGTTAAAACTTAATAATTTAGTTTTCAAATTGTAAGAATTTACGTTATTAACACTTTATTATTATATTTTTACAAAAAATCTCGTTCTTAACTATTTCTTTTTTAATATTCCATTTAGTTGAGAGCGGATTGTTTAGAAGAAATTAGACGAGTCATGAGGCAGCGTGCTATGAATGTTGATTTGCAACCCGAAATAGAAGAAGTATGTTTCAATGAACTAGCAACACTTTGTTATGACAAAACTGCAAAGGGAGAAGAAATTCTATGCTTGCAGGATAATTTAGAGAAGTACTGATTATCTTGAATAATAGAAATTACACAAGAAAAATTTGAAAAAGCTTGAAGAATTACACTGTTGATAATTTTTAATTATTTTATAATTATCTCTCGCATACGTAATGTTTTGATGAATATTTTTGTTGCAACTTTTTCAGAAGTATAATTCCGAGCTATTTTTTTTATATTAAATTTTAGTTAGATATAAAAATATTAAATTTTTTGTTCAAATTTACATTAATTATAGCTTGAAAGAAAAATGCAAGTTTGCAGTTGGCAATTTTACTGAAGAACAAGCTGAACGTGTTGAATTGAATCCCATAATTTCTTCCGCATGCCAACATATTATGGAACGTCATTGCGAGGTACGCCTTTAATTATTCATTTTATTGTTAGTATTTATTACTATTATTTTTATTTTATTGTTAATGGTGTTTACTCTTTTTAGGAAGTATTAAATATAAAATATGGAAAAGATGAAGGAGATATGATGGAATGTCTTATCGAGCATAAAAACGAGCTGGATGCACGCACCGACTACAAATGTAAAGCAGCTGTGGAACATTTTCAATTGATATCTTTAAAGAATTATCATTTTACATACAAATTTAAGGAGGCATGCAGGCCTTACGTTAAGAGATGGTGCCCTAAGTAATTCAATTTCTTAATATATAAAAATTTTAATATTTTGAACGTAAAATAAATTGTGTAATATATTATAACATAGATCGAAGACAAAGGCCAATGTGATAGAATGCTTAAGCTCCATTGTACAGGAAGATATAATGAAAGATTCTCAGCATCGTGTTATGAAGGATTGCAGACAACAGCTGCGAGCACAACTTTATCAGCAACGAGAAAATATTAATTTCGATCCGTTCCTGCAAGCGGCCTGCGCATCAGACGTCAAACAATTCTGTTTTAATGTGGAACCAGGCAATTCACAGGTATTGACAGTGTTTTGATATACACTGAAAATTTATAGTATATACGTAACATAAACTATAGATTTTCAGTACAGGCAGTGTATATCAGAAAACAGCTAATGTCATTTAAGACAATGCTTTTTTTGTTTTTTTTTTATATACAATTTCTAATTTTCGACTAATTTTCGACAATTTTTAGTAATTAATATCTTGTTAACTATTACGAAAATTGTAAAATGGCAAAGGACTTTTCTTTTCAGTTTAGTCCATTTTGCCCTTATGCAAAAGATTTTTCATTAATTATCAAACACCCTGTATATCGTATACATATGTATAAATGTTGAAAATGGAGAAAATATTTTTATTAAATATTACATTTTTTCAAGTTAGAATATAAACCTACTTAATACTTATTATATTTTCATTGTTCAATATTTGTTAATAACAACTGGTATCTGTTCTTTGTTTTCTAAATTCTGTTGCTGGCTCTTTGATTAAATAGCTGCTCTAGCAAATTCTAATGTTATGATAAACTTTACTGAAACTTAAGTTATTTTAGGTATTAGAATGCTTGGCATCACACAAGTCTAAACTATCGGACATGTGTCATAAACAGCTGTTCAAGATAAGGAAACAGGAGTTTCAAGATAGTTCTAGTGATGTTCCTTTACTGAGCATCTGCCGAGCTATGATAAAACAGTACTGCCATGATGTGAGCAAATCACAAACTTTGGATTGTCTTAAAAGATACAAAGACGAACTCACTTTCGACGATAAATGCAAAAACATTGTGGTTCGAAGAATGATTGAACAAAATACGGATTATAGGTTCAATACTGCATTGCAAAATTCGTGTGGCTATGACATCGAAAGACACTGCAAAGAGGTAGAAAAGAAAATCTATATGTAACTAATTTAATCCTCTAAGACCATCCTGAATTTTATCATCTCAGAATAGTCAGATCTATAGATCACGGATCGCGGAGCTCGCTGAAGAAACTGTTGTGTTTTTCGAAAGGTTTTTGGATTATAAAAAATCTGAAAAAAATCCCGATATACTCTTTCAATATTTAAGAATACAAATGTACGGTTTTATGATCGAAAATGTTTTTTGGTACATGTTTGAATTTGAGGTAGAATCGGAATAAAATGTAAAATGCATTTGTTGCAATAAAAATTTATAATTTTTTTTATATGTGTATAAAAAAAATCTTTTTAGTCTTAAACAGTCCAAAGATAATACTTACGAAAAAAAAAAAATAATAGTGGTGCCTGCTTCAAAAGAGTATAATTTTTGATAACCTAAAGATAGTAATTATGGTTTATAAAAAATACTTTTCCAAAAAAATCAGTATTTTATTTTAGAAATGATTACTTAAAACAAATATAAATAGTTTGAAGAAAAATGTATTTATTACGTATACATATGTGATACTCCCACCTTAAGTACGGGCGAATCTGTTCTGAATTTCTACTTCTATTATGATGCCAAGTAGTTCACGGTGTGGGTTAACATAGTTTAATAATTAATTTATGAATATATATTACTATAGGTTATAATACACGAACGCACTGACAAAGAACTCGAAGGAAAAGTAATTAGATGTTTGAAGATCAGATTTCGGGAATCGAAGCTGACAACTAAATGCGAGCATCAAATGGCTAACATTCTCAGAGAAGCTGCATTAAATTATCATTTAAATCCGTTATTAGCAACGATGTGCGCGCATGAGGTAAAAAAAAATCATAAAATTATAATTTACTATTTATCTCATGAAAAATTAAGAATTTATATTGAATAATTTATGTTGAATACTATTGCATAAGACTTTATAGAGAGAGTTATTATAGAATTCAATTTCAAACAAGTTTACGAAATTTCTCTTCTGTTTTTTAGATTGAAACTATATGCCAATCGGATGAAAACGAGCCTGGTGCTGTTGAAGAGTGTCTTAAAAGGAAATTCAATGCTGGAAATCGAGATATGAGGGAAGAGTGTCGTTTGGAAGTTGCGGATCTGATAGAACAAAGCAAAGCTGACATCAATGTAGATCCCTTATTGCAGAAAGCTTGTGCTGTGGATATCAGCAAATATTGCAGTGCTATACCTCAAGGCGCGGGAAGACGTATGTAATATTGTTTATTAGTAACTACAGATTGAAAATACAAGGTAATTTCGTCAAGAACGAATCCTTCCAAATTAAAATCTACTAAATTTTATTAATTTTTGCATGTACATGTATGTGTTAAATATAATAGAATTAATAATTTGAATAATAATTGTATTAGATATAATGTGCTTGCAAAATGCGCTAGAAGACAGTAATAAATCCTTGCAACCTGATTGTTACAAAATGTTGACTACGAGAATGGAAATGTTTAAAAATGCTGCCAAGGTCTGTAAAAAAATACCATTATACATATCTATTAATTTTTTTGCTTATCTCGGAATAATTGTATTTTACTTATTGCATTACAGTTAATCGCGCCAAATACGTTCGAGGAATTATACACGACGGTAAATCGTTCTCCAGCGAGGCGTTACTTCATAATCGTTGGTTTTACTATAATCGGAGTGATTTTCATCGTTGGCATGTTCTGCGGTCGCGTGACCAGGCGGACGATGATTATGAAAAACAAGTGACGACACACCCGTCCACTAGTGAAATGACTTTCGTGAAATTAGTCGAAGGATTGTAATAGACTACACATATGTGTTGATATGATCGGAGTGCAAGTTCACGATAAAAGAAAAAACATTGGTCTTTTTATACCTTTGTTTATGAAATATTTTAAAATGCGGACCTTTGTATTAATAATTAGGGGGGAGGCTACGAAGTTTTTAACGTGGCTGTTACATACACGCGATATTAAATGCAAAACGAAGATCGTAAGCGTCTAAGAATATACGAATATTCGAGGATTTAACAACATAAGAAGATTTAAATATTTAGATATATATTATACTGTAACATTATGATTCCAAAAATACAGGGTGTTCTATAGGATTTGTAACAAACTTAAAGAGCTCATTTCTTTATACTCGTCGAAAAGAACGCTCTCAAGTTTGTTACATGAAATAACGAAAGAAATTATGTTGTTTGATATTATTATTTTATATTCTGTACATGTATTCTGTACTGTAGAACGAAAGAAATTATGTTATCTGATATTATATTCTGTAGATTGAGATTACCGCGAAAGAAAGAGGTAATTTATTCATTTTCTCGTAGAATTTATTCGTAGGATTTTTAAAAAGCAATAATTTTTTTCTTAAGGCGAGCGATATTTTATCTTTACCTGCGAGCAATTTATTTGGAAACAAGGAATAAAAAACAGTGGAATAAAATAACCAGCGAATTCATTCGCCTTTGTTAGCAAAGACGCGATTTTAACGAGAGAGCTGCCGACATGCCAAAGATTCTTGGAAATATATGCCGCCCAAGAGACGAGTGTGTGTACTGTTGTTGCCTAGAGTCCGTTCCGATTAAAAAACCTATACGCGGAGAGAGATCGTAAGTGGCAAAAATACGAGCACCTAGTTATTTGAAGTGCCGGGGGTGTTCTGTCTCTTCCTTCTCCCAGAGGTTTCGTTCAATCTTTGCGATGAAGTTGGAGAGAAAACGGGAGCATACATGCCTGAGGGTTCGTCACGGTGCTGGTTCTCGAATAACCAGTTTGAAGCGACTGTGCAACGATTATTCCCGAGAGACCCTCGAGGTCATCCCGCGAGAACGACTCCGTGTACAAGCCTTCCCATGACGACAGAAGGACAAGTTTCTGCGACTCTGATGAGCTTTCTGTACCTCGTGTAATATGAAGATTCTGTACAGAGCTTGCGAACGAAGTGTGTTTCTAATTGATTTAAATCCAAAGAGACACACGCTCGATGGGCACAAGTTAGTCCGAGTCTTCCATTCTTCAAGCCTCAATTCCTCGCCTGTGACTTTAATACAATGTGCACATATACGCCTATATCTTCGGCTCTCATGTAAATATATACAAGAATTATAAATTTTTATTTGTCAGAAATATATATACGTATATATAATATACATATATACATATGTGTGTGACGAAATAGCAGCATCAATTATTTACCACATTTCTAATTATCTTTTCTAGATGAACGAGTAACTTAATTGCGATCCTAAATAAACGAACAATTCTTTTACAGATAAAAAAATATTAAGACGAAAGCATGAATTTTTGCGTAATAATCACGCATAATTTTGTCGAGGTCGAAGAGAAACGCGCGCTTTACTCTAAAATGTTAAACTAAAAAAAAATATAATTTAAAGCTCATCGTTAATTATATATAGCATGTATAATTGACGATGAGCTTTCAATTTTTATTATAATTAAAAATGTTACGAAAAGGTTTCGGATTAATTACGATTACATTAAATTGTATAGGAAAATTATCTTCTATATATGCGTCACTTTAATTGCGATCCTATATAAATACATAAGTAATTTGAGTAATTTCACAAAAAATATCATTGACAAAAGCATAAATTTTTGCGCTCATAATCACTGGCTTTCATCAAAACAAAAGACACACTAAAATGCTAAACTCGAAAAATATAAAAAATTGAAAGATTTATTAATTGTTATTGTCCATTATATCCATTATTATTATTATTATTATTATTTATTTTAATCCTTGCCTTGCGGCTTTGGATGGCTTCCAGTCTACATTTTTCCACATTGTTCTTAATTTAATAAACATATACATATAAATATTTATAAGATCTCTAAATACATCATTATATCCATTATATTTTTAATATTAAAAAAATAATACTACATATTTTTTCTGCTGTATTTTTAATATTTTAAATATAATATAACATTTTTTTTAATAAAAAATGCATTGCGAGAAAATATCTCGGACTAATTGCGGATGTTACATTAAATTTTATGGAATAGTCGATCGTTTACCATTGGTTGTGTGCATGTTATCAATTTTTTAACGCAATCCGCGATAGAAAGTAAACGCGTTTAGCTGAGTGGTTCACCGCGACGGAGAGCCCGCCATATTTACTTTGCGCCGCGTCGCATCAGTTCGAAAAATCGTCACGCCTCGCTCGCGTTTTTCAGTCCATCACGAGTTAATTGCCTGGTGAAATACGAAGTTCCTTTCCCCTGCGCTGAAACGGGGCGCATAATGGAGTTAATTAGCGCATGCTACCGTTGCAGCCAACTGTGTTGCTCAATATTCGCAATTATCCACACTGATCACGCGCGCAACATCGCGCGCGGCAACAGCAACAACAAAAAAAGAAGAGAGAAATAAAATAGGTAAATAGAATAGAGAAATAAAATAGATACTAAAAGAGAATAAGCGCGAATTTTTTTTAATTTGTGAGACTGAATTTTAATCCTTTGAAAAATTATTGATTAATAAAGTTTTTAAATAAATTTGCGGCGCAATTTTTTTTAGGTTAAGCGAGAACGTTGACAGGCTATTCTTTTAGCGCTTTCATTTTTTTTTTTTTATTTGTTTCAACAAAGAGGAGTTATGATAAATTTTTTTATACTTTTATGTTCTATGAGGGAAAGCAAAAAAATTCGGTCTTGTTCCGAAATATAATCTTTTTGTATCGATCCGTGTTTATAACGTAATATGTTAACAAATCTAGATTTTATGTATGAGATAATCTGTATTTACATTTTACTTTTATTAATTAATATACACGCATTTATTTTTTAAATTCTATATGTAACACAAGATTGTGCATTTACGTGCAAAATATAATAATATACATTTATGTATATAAGTAAATTATAGATATATTATATTTTACGCAAACCCTCATTTATGTAAACAATCTATGATTCATCGAAGCTTATGTTCTTTGTCGTTGCACTAGAGTTTTTATCTTTTTTTTATGTTTTTATTTATGAATATTAAAATTAGATGCATTAATTAACAATCGTAAAAATTTATGTATTTTACATTGCTTGATTCGTTTATATAAAAAGATTCGTGTAAACTTAACGTTACGTAAACAATTCCATGTAAACTTAATCATAAAATATAGGGCAGGACCTTGATGTAATGTAAACTGCGTGCTAAATGTGCACATTTATCGATATAAAAGTGAAGTGTGAATACGAACCATATATACAAGAGAGCCTCTCACAGACTTGTTAGCGCGCTAACATTATAAGCACGTTCTGAATACGGACCTACGTCTCTTGTGATAAATCGATCGCAATAATCAAGATATCAATACGTACTTCAATACGTACATTCTCTCGCGCGTACAGTATATTGATATCTCAACATTCAAAAGATAAGGTCTTCAAACGCAGAGATAGAAATGAGAGATATCAGAATTTGGCGATTTTTGACGAAACTCGAGGTGTGTTATCGTCATATTTATCGGTTTATGTGGGTGCATGCATGCACGTAATTAGGCGTTTGTTTCCGGGTTGAGCTCGCAAATCGACATCCTTATTGGTAGTAATCAGAGAGATCTCAACTTCGATATTCTCGGCGGAAATTAAAAAGATTTGATTGTATAGCTTGAAATTAGATGAAAATGACAAAAGTGAGCACATTTATTAGAGACTGACTAATGAAATTATAAATATTCTAATAAATTTGCTCATTTTTGTAATTTTCATCTTATTTTAAGATACACAATCGTTCTGCTCAATTTTATCGTCTGTTTTCAGGCGGAAGCTGAATGAATTTCGACCTCAGCCCCTTTCCTCCTTTTCGGAAGTTGAAATGTCGTCAATAATTGTGTGAGACAACTCGGTAAGTGGATCCTGCACATTGAAATTATTTGTCGTCTTTGTAATAATATGATCGCGCGACAGATCGTATTATTTGAAAGTTGAAATTTATTAATTTATACCTTTTCAATAAGATTACAATCAGATTAATATTAAGCTGTTCGTCTCCAAATATAAATTTTAACACGTTTTTCGTATCTAATTTTGTTTTTTCATACATTTTTCGTACTTCTGTTTCTTTTTTTTTTCTTGGTCGAGCCACACATTTATCTTTTTTTTATGATTCGCACTATCCCGAGTGGCCGATCGCAATTCGATCAACTCTCTGATTTTTGGGCTTCCTTTTTTTCATCTCGTCCGAAGCGTGCATTTTTCGCACTCGAGAGCGAAAGGGTGTTTGGTTGGAACTAGAAAATTATAAAAAATATAAAACAAGGAAGCCGTACTCTCCCCAGTGACGTTAACTTACACATCACGTTGGAAATACTATATCAATAACTTTGTATGTCATACGACATACAATACGATACGGTCAACATTTTTCGGAACATGGATTAATTCGTGGAATTTTTGTAAAACTAGAAAACTTGTGTTTGAAATGTATTCAGATTTTATATAAAGTACATACGTTTCAAGTTAAACGTATATTAGCTAAGATTTCTAACATCGCGTGATAAATCTCGTTGAAATTTTCATAAAAAATCATAGAAATGTCCGAGTTTCTTCTTTCTTTTTTCTCTTTTACAGCTGTGATTAATGTAACAATTTTGATTGTTTATCGAAATTAGCTTCCCTAATCTGTTTACCTCAACTACCGCAATTGTTTATTTCCTTTATCACGATATAATTATGCGGCTATATGTTATATTTGGAATTGAAATTTATTGACTCGTGCTTTTCAAGCTTAATAAGCTTAACGGGCTTAATATTAGTCATCCCTAAAAGCTTAATATTAGGCTTTTAATCAAATATTTACGATACGGAATGAAACGAGATGAATCATAACAGGCGAAAAAATCGGGTCAAATGAATAAAGATGATATTAATACTCGAAAGCAGAGATAAAAGAGTTTGTTTTCTCAAAGTAAGAACATGTAAACACGATACTTATTTTTAATTATTTTTTAATATTGATATATACGTTTAATTTCTGATTTTCGTATATTTTTTATACATAATTTTAAAGATTTACACTTATACAACAAGCGTATATGGAGTGTTTTATATATATAGAAAAAAATACAAGCAGATAATGTTATATTAAAAATACGTCAAGACAAAATCAACGATTAAATGTAAATTAATATATACATTAGAAAATAACTAAAGATAATAATAGCGTTGAAATTTTAAAATTTGCAGGATAGAATTATTGACCAGTCAAGAGAAAATGTAAAATGAATATAATTCTTTTAAAACAAATAACAGCGTTAGTTATCTTTTTAAAACTTTTTACAATAGTAAATAAATAATCGTGTCATTAAAATATATTATAAAATGAAATATAGAAGTTCGTAAAAGAGATATATATTTTTAGCGCAAACATTTCCGAAGTGAGTTCTAAGAACTTTAGTTTTATCGAGGCGGGCTTGTGTTTTCACAGATAATAAATTTTTTAATTTGTTTTTTTTTATAAAAAAAGTTGTTTATACCCGATGAATGTAACTATTTATTTATGTCTTCGTGATGGTCGTCTTTATCTTTTGCGTTTAAAAGCGGGAGCATCAAGTCCTTTAAATATAGGATACACAATATAGGCTGCATGATGTGAATGGTTCAGATAATAAATTAATTAAATACATATTAAGAAGGGCTACAAACCAAGTGAAAACACAAAAATGTAAGTGCTAAGCAAATATATTAGTAAGCGCTAAAACAAATTAAAACAAAAATAAATAGAAATGAATATAAAACAAACGGCATTTCGATTCCGATGGGGTTATTATCAATGTTAGGCATGTAAAAACTTTCAATAAATTAATAGTATAAACATATTTGAAATAGCAACGGCCTATAACTAAAAATTACAAACTACGAAAATAAAAACTTTTTTAATTAATACTAACTTCAGCTGAATGTACAAAAAGATATCTAGTAAAATAACATACTATGGTTATCGCAACGGTATTAAATGGTATTAAAAATATTGCTGTTGTATCCAATAGAGATCATCTTTGTAATTGTGCGTAAGATGGTCAGAGAAAACTCGCAATATTTATTTTATTGCTGTACATATATCGGCGCACTGTTTGTACTTTGAGTTTTAAACCTTTTGTTTTACTAATATTTTTATATTCTGACTGATATCATTTTATTTAACATTGGAACTAATTTTAAGGTTATTTATTTTAAGATTTTATTCCTTTTTTTGTATGAGCTCTTTATCAACGAATATTTTGTCATACTTTATATTATTTTAACAGACTGATTGCTTTTTGAATCTCAAATTTTTATACAACCGATATTATATTTTTTCACATTCTGACTGATGTTATTAATACTTAGCATTGAAAATTTGAAGGTATTTATACTAACGATTTTTTTTTATGGGTCTTTTATTAACGAACATTTCTTATTTTATACTTTATATTGTCATTTTGACAGACTGTTTTATTAGCTATTTGTCATCAACATGAACTTAATATGTTAACTAACGTTAATTATTGCGACATGTCTATAGCGAATTTTCTCTGTACCATCTTGCGCACAATTACAAAGATGATCTCTATTGGATACAACAGCAATATTTTTAATACCGTTGCGATAACCATAGTATGTTATTTTACTACCATTTTGTACATACAGCTGAAGTTAGTGCAATTCAAAAAGTTTTTATTTTCGTAGTTTGTAATTTTTAGTTATAGGCCGTTGCTATTTCAAATATGCTTATACTATTAATTTATTAAAAGTTTTTACACATCTAACTTTGATGTAATGACCCGATCGGAGTCGAAGTTTCGCCGTTTGTTTTATATTCATTTCTATTTATTTTTGTTTTAATTTGTTTCCGCGCTTACTAATACATTTGCTTAGCACTTACATTTTTGTATTTTCACTTGGTTTGTAGCCCTTCTTAATATATATTTAATTAATTTACAATATGGGATGTTTCGTGTCTTCGCACTTTTTTTAATTAGCTAATTTCAGTCGGTTTTTTTTTACATCGGGGATGAACGCAAATGGAGTGTCATATACAAAACGAAATAATTCTAGTTTTTGAAAATTACATTCCGTAGCTGCCATCGGATAAACGAAATTTATTCTTAGAATAATTTCATTTCGGGTGTAGATGTAATAAAACGTGTAACATGTGGAGAATGTTAAAAGTTACTGAACGTTACGTTAAATTTTCAAAAAGGCAGTCTGGCACGCCCTATACGAGCGTATATTTTGTAACTGCACGTTCCTCAGCCACGGCGGAATGGATCGTGGCAGGGGCTCCATTCGTACGTCCCACTAGGAAGCATAAAACGGCACGGAGATGGCGTACCGAAGATGAAGATTAAGATCTAGATTAAGCGACGGAAGACCGTCGGGATGCCGGCGCGAGCGAGGCTCGTTGCATCGCTCGTTGCAAGAGAGAGGGGTAGAGATCATGCGCCCTGCATTCACACATTGGTTGGTACGAAGGGTGGCGGGTTTCCCAACCCTCGTCGTCAGTTTGACGCCGCGTGCGAGCGCATACAGATCTGTCGCGATCGCCGACTCGCGCGCGCGAGAGGGAGCAGAATTGGGGAAACTGAGAGAGAAAGTTCGTTGTTCTTCCAGGGAATCATCGTAAAATGATCGCCCGCAGGTCGAGTCTGTACACTCGATCAGTCGATCCAACCTGAAACTAGATAAGAGAGCCCGATCGAGAAGCGCGAAAGAAAGAGAAATCACGCCGTCAGAGATTCTCTTCTGTAAGGTGGATCGCACGCGATTTTTTTTTTTTTAGGAAACACGAGATTACAAGGAGATTACACGTAGTTCAATTCGTGCGATTGCGATTGCAAGAACTATGTCGATACACGTCCGTTAATCCGATTATCAATCTCGAACATTTATGACAGATGACCGATTATGAGCGATTCATGTATAATTGTTCGAAAATGATTAATAACGCCAGTTTAAAATGGAATTCTATAGGATATATTATTGATTTATCAAATTAATTAAAAAATAGCGTTAGAATTTTGTTTTTGAAATTTCCACTCTTTAATTTAAAAAATAGATCGAATATGACACGATTCAATTTGTTGTAATAGAAAGAATGGGATTAATTGTTATCAGATTTTCAAAAATGAATGCATTTTGGAACAATTTTTAATCCGGAGAGATAATGCGGCTTTGTAAATCGAATTTTGAAGACAATTTAATAAGAATTGATTATCAAGAAAATTGCCGTAGCTTTTTGGTACTTTAAAAGTATTAAAATTATAAAGAAATTCCCTTCGCGTTTCTTTATTTTGAAAATATCGGTTAAATTCTTGCAATTTTTATGTTTATCTTTTGTACTTTTATGCTTTTTTATTCACGAAAAAATAGGAGAAAATTTGAGAAAATTGCCGAAGGAGAAGCCAAATTAATTATCTGATATTATAGAGGAGAGAGGGAGAGAGAGAGAGAGAGAGAGAGAGAGGCGAGGGGGAGGGGCAATTGTCTTAAAAAGATTATTTATTAGATCGATTAAAATGCGATATTCTACTTGTAAATGGAATTTTTGTGGTCTTCAGTATTTAGCTGATTATGAGTGAAGTTCTATATAAAACCGCGGGGCATTTATCGAAAGATCATATTAGTTAATCTGTAATCGAACCTCGAGTACACTTCAAAGGAAAGTTATTAATTTACGTAATTACGGAACAATATGCCGATGTGGATTTAATTTTCGCTAATAGAAATTGAATTGTATGCAACTTTTAACGTCAATTTTGCATGGACATTATTTCTGATGAAATCATGGAAATATTGTGCTAACTCTCAATATTTTCGCAGAAATTGATGATTACCATATAATTGAAGGCACATTTAATTTGTATGATTTATTATTATGGCAATATGCGTTTGTGTATTCTTGCTCTCATTTCGCATTTAAATTTTATCGATGTTTAACGCCGTTACCGAAAGCGCAGAAGTAATTTATAATTAAAATGGATGAAGAAAGCATATGCGCGTTTTACGGTTCTATCCACTTAACTGTTCACTTAATTACATAAAGCATATGCAAGCACGCGTTACGTAAACGATTATGATTGTTCGCCAAACAAGTGAACATATAAGCAAGGAAACAGTTGACTAATGGAATAAAATAAATACATGTATATACTCTATAACAATTAGGCGCACAACGATGTTTGGAACGTCAACGCTATCATTAATCGCTAGTGGATCAAAACGGCGACAGATGCCTGTAGACGATTTTGCCGCGTGCGAATTTTCCGTTAAAATACCGTCAATACATTGCGAATGTCTGCACTTTTCACCACGACAGATTTGCCGTGCAGGAACATACGATATGTGAGTGTGTCATGATCTATGATGATGTGCGCGAATCACAAAATCGGGATTGAAAAGGACAAATCAAGGCGGTATCAGGTCAGTGAAAATTAATTACAATTTGCATTCGTGTGAAATTACTGACGAAGAAACGGAATCATATCAGAAATATCAGAATCAATGGAGAACTTTTTATCGCTTTGAATCGCAAACGGTAGCGATTGCGCGATAATTATACGCGATGAAATTGTCGATCAATCATAACGATATGGCCGCGTCCAGAGATCGGTTTGATAAATTAAATCAATGTAACGTTCTCGAGAGATCGAGTATAAGGCTTTCGAATTTCGGCTTTGAACGTTTTTCATATTCGCCGATCGATCCAATAATGCATTAGCTCCGGGATTGGCCCTCCGCAAAACTTTGATCTACGTGAGCTGCGCAAAAATCGACCGAGGCGTATCTCTGCGTGGAAATCGGATTACCGCTCAGAGAGAACGGGGAAGTGGGAGACTTCTCGATTAGTAATTCGCGCAAAAACACTTTACGCACGGTCTAATCTCAAGAGCAACGAAAATGGATCACCGACAGATCGATTTACCGTTGGGTATCCACCGTCGAAGTTGTGATCGTGAGTTTCGATGGTAAGAAAAGCAAACATTGAAATAGTGTTACAGTTTCGGGCGGAAGATAAGTTGATTGTGGAGATACCGAGAGGAGCAATTAAGTATCGAGTCTATTAAGAGAATATCACTCATTAAGGGCTATAATGTCTGGAGAGATGTAAGATTGCGCAGAGATTCTGAAGGCGCTACCCAACACCGGGATTTGTTAAATACTGTAAGGAAGAAGCTGTAAAATTGCGAAGATGTTAGAGAGTTATTCTCATTGGCAATAGGATTTAAATTGAGGACCAGAAATTCAGGAGGAATGTAAGAGTCATTAAAATAAAATACTTATCTTCAATGAGATCTTTTAAAATATTGCATTATTAATATATCGTAATTAGAAGCAGAGGTATTGTAAGTACGACTTGCGAGAAATTAATATCCAAGTTGTGTAATGTTTGAAATTATGTTAATCTCGAGAGAAATCATAATATAATCATATATGTTGTCGGGGAGAGATGGATGACGGTCATTTGATAGAGACGTTGAAATTAATTGCGGCGAAGAGGAGAGTGTTAAATTGATCTCAAGAAACATATAATGTTCACTAATGTATCAAGCATGTCACGTTATCGCAAGCAGCTGTTGCAAGCCGCTGGTACATGCGAATGATAATCACATCGTGGAGATGTCGGGATTGAGATCGATTAGGCTCGAGGAAACGTGCCATCGCGGGTGGATGTAACAAGCGGACGGTTTGTCGCGAACGGGAAGATGAGCGGCTGAAGATGAGTGCGTCAGGCATCTGGTACGCGCTCATCCTGCTCACGTTCACGCAAGATTCCCTCGCCAGCCACCACGAGAAGGTCCCTGAAATCGAGAAGTCGAAGGAATACCTGCGGCATCAGTTGAACCACCGCTCGACGACCTTTGTCGACCGCAAGCTCGTCGACTCGGCGGAATTCCGCACCGTTGAGAGCCGCTCGATGATTATTCATCCGAACGCGGAAATCGCACGTTCAGACGCGGAAGCGGCGGAGATGCTGAATCATCCTTCGGAATATCATCGCGCGGAAATCCGTCCCATAATCGCGCGAGATCGCCCTATGAACCACTTCCGGCCGACGGAGATCCATTTCGCGTACGAAAATCGTTTACGCGCGGAAGAGTATCCTACGGAAATACACTCGAGTTTGGAGAATCTCGACGGAATAGTGGAAACGCGCCCGACGGAGAGCCGTCGCGCTGTAGCGATACGTTCTGTAGAGATTCTTTCGTCGACGTCAGCGCGTCACTCCGCGGAAATCGCCCTCGACGCCGCCGGGAAAGTTCGTGCCTCCTCAGCTGAACTTGCCGCGGAAGTTGCAGGAGAGCAGCGAGCCACAAGAATTCGCTCCGCGGAAACGCGTTCGCAAACGAAGGATCGTCATTCCATGGAGGAAGTTTCGCCGACAGAGATCCGACCGATGGAGATTCTTTGGACGGAGATCGAGCAGACGGATATGTCGAGCATCGAAAGATCGCAGATCCGTCACGGGAGATCCAGGAGCCATTTCGCGCGGCAGAAGATAGAGGATTCTGCGAGGGATAGTTCGAAGGATGCGGCAAATAGGATCAGAACCGACATTCGCGAGGATCATGAGAATCACTTCAAGACGCGTCAAGTGGAAAAAGTGAGTGATTTTCTGGAAGGATCCGTTTCACCGAAACGTAATCATTCTTGGCTTCTTGAACAAAATTTCTCAAAGGATAACTCGGTCAACAGCCAATCTCTCGATCGAATTGAGAATAATGTTTCAGAAGGACTGGAAAGTTTACTCAAGTTGTATCAGGGAAAGAAAGGAAACGTAGCTGAAGAAAACTCCGCTATTCCTCTCACGCGTAATCTTTCCTGGATGATTGAACAGAATATTTCCAAAGATAATACGAACATCCGGTCTTCGGATCACATCAACGATGAGACTGCGAAAGATCTCCAAGATACGTTCAAAGTGCATTATTCGGAGAACCACGGTATTTTGCGATCGAATCCCGATTCCCTCAAGAGCTCTTACAAGGATGACGCCCTTAGTAAATTGAGGAAGGCAATATCCTTAAATAGGACCGTTGTGCCAGCAGCTGCGATAGACCATAACACAACGGAGACCCTCGGTATCGATGCACTCGAGGATATCAGCGAATCCACCCGTGACCTCGAGGAGGAGATTTCGCAGGATGTAGTGTTGGATTACACAAGTTACGAGGAACCGACGAACACTTCATCACCCGAGTCGGTTCGCAAGAGACCCCAAGCCGCCCAAGTCGACATCGTGACGCGTTTCTTGCGAATAATCGAGAACCAGCATACTCTGGGTGAGAACTGCACCGCAGGCACTGATTTAAACCTCGGCGAAGGTGTGGTGGACCAATATGCGCAGGAGAGGTTTAGGCTAGAGGCAGAATTCGCCGTAAATCGTGCCAACATGCTCACACGGCTCTGGAAATACGCGCCGGAAGTGATGCTGTCCTCCGAGTATCTACTGCACGCGAGCGTTCTCTCCATGGTCGAGTTTGATGAAGATATCTTCGCCGCCGGCAATTGTTACGACAAGTTACAGTATCGGGATCGGTGGTTATATTGTCCGTTCGCTCACCGACTGCCCAATCAGGATGGCGTCCTCGTGAAGGACCTCGCAATTCAGTACAAGTACTTGAGCAATAGCAGCGAGTGGTTCTACATCGCAAGAAAGAATGCTGAGAGGGTAATTGCCAGTTACGAGCAGTTCAGTCGAGGTAAGTTATCGTAGCTATATTACTATTTTCTTTATTGCATTTTTTGGTATTGGCTAGATCGGAAAACCAGGACAAAAGAGGTTGATTTTATTTTTTCAAAAAGCTATTCAGTAGAATATCTAAGTGAAAACTTCCTGAGGTAAACTTTTCTGAAAATTATTTAAAATAAAGAGAAAAGGAAAAATTAAACAAATAAACATATAGAATAATTATTTAATGTAAATTATTATTATTATTATTATTGTTATTATTACGTTGACGTTAATTTGTTAAATAGATAAATTTATTTGAATTTATAAAAAACAACAGGCACTCATAGGTTGCTCTATTTAATCATTATAAATATTTTTCTATAATTATAATATAATTATATGTATATATATATAGAAAACTTTTAGATTTGAATTAACTCATTTTGCCGAAAATTTACATATTGTTCACATCTAATAATTCACAGATACTGTTTTTATAGTTTGTAATTGCATGCAGACATTGAACACGTGTTGATAACAAAACGCAGCGTTCGCGAACACCCACAGGCAAAATTACACCATAGCCGTAGCGGTCAATTAGTTTAGCAAGCAGTGGTAATAGGTAGAGTTGTGTATAACTGCGGAGATAATTATAATACAATACTCAAATTTACAATATATATATATATATATATGTATATATTATTAACAAAATTGTTTTATTATACTAATGTATAAAACAAATATGCGTAAACTGCGGTAACTGCTTTGTTTCTACTTTTTGTTGTATTACATTTGCATGATTTGTTTCGTATTGAAATTCTCAAATCAGAATATATTCGGAATATATCATATTTTGTACTACGAATATTACTGTCTGTCTTAAACATTTCATATCTTAACCGTCTCTTTTTGCCATCTCTTTTGCCTTCTGCTTCTATACATTCGTCTGTAAGACGATGGTGTTTGCAGATGCCCGCAGGGCATTGCTCGTCTGTCAACTTCTTGAATAAACTGTTCCATTTTTAGCAGACAGCTACAATGATTACATCTTTCGTTTAAACTTAATCTTTTTCGCTCCACAAACTGTATGAAAGTGTATGTCACAAAGGACCTTTTTATTTAATAATTTTAATTAAATTTAAATTATTGTTTTTAATTTAAACAATTTCTATTTATTAAATGTTTAACAAACCTTAAATGTTTATTTTTTTAAATTAGAAAAATGCTGCAATTATTTGCAGTCATTCAAAGTATGATAGATGCATTATATAATTGCATGTAGCATATACATTAATATTTAAACAAACTATAGATATGAAACTTGTGTTTTTAACATTCTATATTTATTAAACGATACATCTCTATAATTTATACACTTTATGCTTTATTTATATGCTTTATGTATTTATTTACATTTATTTATATTTATTTATTTATCTATATTTTATTTATTGTTTTTATTTTTATTATTATAAATTAAAATTTAAGCAATAATAAATAAGATCTAAATGGATAGAATTTATTTATTTCAGCTTATTTAGTCAAGAAAGGAAACAAAATTCTAAATATGTTTGCATAAGTACTTTAAATATTTAAAACGATTTATGTAAAGTTTTATCGTGATTCACTGATTAGTTATAAAGATTTAGAACAAATAAATATTAGTTTATATACAGAAAAATTAATTTTTAGAGCACAGATAAAAAAATACTACTCTTATTAAAATATCTTTTGATAAACCATCGTTAAATATTTTGCATTACTTTTATAAATGTGGTATATAATAATCGGTGAAACTTTTTCATAATTTTTTTATTATTTTGTGAAATATCTATTACATATTTAATTAACGTGAATTAATTAGTGCCATGCAAATTATCCATTGCGAACTTGTGGAAATTTCTTGCGTGACAATTTTGACATGCAATAACGATCTATACGAAGAAAAGTCCGCAATTTTCCCCAGTTCACAAAGAACAATTTACGATGAGGCGTATAATCATCTTTTTATGTAGCTCATTCTATATTTTGAGATATATTGTTGACAAAAAAAAATGGTGTTGCATTTACTCTCCATGAAAAACAAGCTTGTCACATTGTAGTAAATATTTTTAAAGGAAAGAATTTTTTTCTTCGATGCCGCTTTTTGTCTTGGTCGCTTAAGTTTAAGCTCACGAAATATTGCTTTTCTCGGTAAACGATTTAAGCTTGTTAACCCTTTGTCGCGTAACTTTTTTAATCTCGTCGATGCAGGTAGACAGACGTCCTTTTTAGGGTGCGTATGAGAAAAGAAGTCGTATAACAGGGATACGAGTAGAAATAAAGAAACAGGTCATTTCTGACTATTTAATTATGTTTTAAATATATTACTCTCGGCCGAGGTAATATTTTTCGCAATAAGAATTAATTATTTACAGATTTTAATATGTTATTCATCATTATTAAGATCGTGTCGAAGATGCGAATAAGTATCAAAAATTTGTTAAATTGCCAGTGAATTTAACTCGTGATATTACTGCGGTAGTTTAATAGAGTTAGCGTTTCAAGACCGAAAAATCATTTCGGCGCGCGTTTCTAGGGACTACATACGTAGTATATAAATTCACATAAGAATCATACAAGCATTAAGATCCAACTAGACCGTTTAAGGCTTTGATTTCTATAGTTTGTGTTATTACATATACAGTCCTATAATATATTATATTAAATATATTAATAACATTTTTTCCCTATATATTCCTTTAAAGTAAATTTTTATTTTCCTTAAGGCAGGAAAATTTTTATTAATGAATTAAATAAAACTTTGTTGATAAAAAAAACAATTTTTTTTTCTTTATAGACTATTCAATTATTAAGATAAAAAACAGGCAGAAAACTTATTTGAATTAAAATTTAAAAAGTCTTAATAAATAAAAAGTCTTTATCGCTGGCTTGTATAGAATTTTTTATAAATTTTTTGTTAGAGAATTATTTTTTAATATAATATAAATTATGAGAGGTAAATAAAAAAATAAAGGGAAAAAAGGTGTGACATATTTTTGCTTTAAAGTTTAAATATTTGCATATATAAACCATATTTACACATATAAATTGCATATATTTATGTTATAAAATATTTATCGTCGTATTATGTACGACATTGTTATAACGATTTTAATTTTTTAAGTTCTAAGTAATTCATTAAGAAAAATAGTATTGATTAATGATCAAGTATCACGAATTTTTAATCTACGAATCATTGTAAATTAAAATATGTTATTAAACAAAAAAGCTCTAGAGGAAGTGATTAATATAGTAATTATTACATAATTTTAAGGGTCTATTCTGTAACTCTTGACGATTGTAACTGTAATGTTACAATCGTTGCGTTGCTTTTTTAGCATGTGTAAAACCTGCACGACGACAATATAACGCTACAGTTCCAGATATTAAGAGTTATAGAATAGGCCCCTTAGGTCCGATTTCTCAATATATGGTTACCTAAAGATTAAAACCAAGAAATTCATAAATGAATTTCATTGATGAATCTATTGGTAACCTTTAACTATTGTATATTATTGCATATTATTGCATCGTCGTGTAAAAAATCGAATTACTGAGTCAACATAAAAGAATTCCTTATGATGGACAAGTATAGAAATCTTCTCAATTTAAAACGAATGAAAACTTTTAGAAAAACGCAAATTTTAGGAAGCATGATATATATAAAATATAAAATATAATATTCGGCTCTAAAAAAAAGAGTAGAAGAAGAGTAAAAAATGAAAAAAATATAAAAGAAAAAGTTTTTCTATAATGAAATGTTATTCTCCTTGACAGAAAAGGCGGATTGCACATACTGATGAAATCGAAATATTTGTAGATGATAGTCTAGCTACCAATAGAATTCTCCAGAGTAGAAATAACGTAGGCCAAGAGCTTGAATTGAGTGTCTCTTAACAAGTTACGGAAAATGTTCTTTAGGCAAAGTAAAACGAATCTTTTTCTATAATTAAAATTTTTTTAATTATCAATATTTAACCTTTTAAATTTTTATCTACACGTGAAGTTTACAATCTTATTTTAGATAAAGAATATCACTAATTAAAGGTTGCTAAATGGACGAGTTATTTAAAAAGAATTTTACGTAAAAAGAAACGAGATGATGATGATATATATGACAATGCGTAACGTTCAAAATCTGTTAAAGTAGACAGAGAATTTTTCGAGAAAATTTAAGAAATATTAGGTGAAAAATAAACACAGCTGTCGAAGAAATCAGATGGCAAGGAAGTGATATAAGAGATATCGATGAGTAATGCGTTATGATAGCAGAAACATCAGAAACTGCTGCGGTGCTGCTTCTCTTATTTATAGGACTCTTAAGCAGTATTCTATGATGTATGTCGTAGACGTTGAGCCAAGGAGAGTAAAAGTTATGTGTTATATGCAGAACTTTTGCGATACATTTAACGCATGTACTTATTAAATGCATTATTTATGGACCATCAGAAAAGAAATCTGGTAAAAGAATTTTACAATGGATTTGTAGGGGAGACTAGAACTGGTTGTCATAGTTTTTAAATAATGATTTTTAGCAAAAAGTGGATGTAATGTTCTGAAACACTTATAATATATCTCTGCATCCCTTAGATATTGAAAAAATATTACTCTTAAACATATTATCGTACAAATAAGTTCCTCTCTTAATTTTGAACAAGCTGCGAAAATGTAATAATTAGCCTTGTACTCGGGATGATGGCTACACGTTCCAAAGTTGGTAGTAACATAATTTTTATGGATAAAACATACAAAAATACAGTTTTTTTAAATGTTAGTTTTATAAGGTATCTAAACCGAATAAGGCTCCTTTAATTTATTTTACTTTTTTAAAATTTTGTTTATAGAGATATTGAAATAAGATGTGAATAAAACTATAAGAGAATATTAATTTGTGACAGTACTACGGTTTTGTCAATATAGCGTTTCAAGACCGAAAAATCAATTCGACGCGCAGTTTGGCAGAATTTGATACGCAATATATAAAATCGTACCAAATTATTTAAACACCAAAGATTCAGCTTTGAGCATCTTGGACTCTATTTTCTATTAGTTGTGTATTCACATGAACGGTCCAATAAAGTTCTTATTGTAATATTATATTAGTAATCTACAGTAAAAAGAAGAGAATGTTCTGCCCATATACTGATTGAGTTTATTAGCTTTTTGACAATCAACCCCCCATGACAACCGGACACGATCTCCCCTACATTAAACATGTTACTCCATGTTTCACAATTCAAAATTAATGTTTAATGTTAATGTGAAATAATGTAATTAATGATAACGAAAAGTTTAAATGTAACGTAAAGTACTCTCGAAGATAACGAGAGCAGAAAGGTGAAGGGATAAATAATTAATTCTAATGGAGCTTTTATATGTTGTTTTCGATATTTTCGAGGACGAAGAATCCAGCATCGCACAAAAGCGGTTCTGGGAAATGTCCAAGAGATAACAAAAATAGCTGAAATAAACCGTCCATGGTATAATAATATGTTTAAAAAGTATCGTAACATCGTACCATATATTCTCATTTTTATCCGGGATACCTTGCGTGTTGCGAAATCATCCGTCATTTACGTTCCCGTGGAATTACGGAACCTTTGTTATGCGTTCGTATTCGCAATATGAATTTAATACGGAACCCTTTTGTGCACGGCGGTTAAATTAGAAATTCAAATAACCCGATCATTTCACATTCCGCGAGTGCTATCGAATACTTGGCATCGATCATTTCGTTGGCGGATTTTCAAACGATCCGCATAATAAGACGATAATGGTCAAAATTATAATGATATATCGGTCGTGAATTCATACGATTTGTTTTATTCCTTTGTGGATCGCGATTCACGTCGCTAATTATTCAGTGCTTATTCCGTTCAAATGGAATGGATACTAGAGAAAGATCAATGAGAACGGTATACGGGTAATCAGTTTTGCTAGAGAAATTTATAGGTTCTTGTTTTCGAGTATAATAGTATCATTAATTATGCAACGATTGTTGTTAATTATAATAATCGCTGATGTGTGAGTCTTTTTATTTTTATTAAAAATTTATATATTATAATTATCAGATGCTGCAATGCGTTCAAAAAAAGGAATTTTTAATTACTGAGATAGAATTGGAAATCGATCTTATTTTTCTTGTTAAAAGAGAATCTCCGATATCTCAAATACTTTTGTTTATCTATTTAAGTGATTATATGTTCATCTAATTTCGTTGATTGATTCGTCTTTAATAAATTCTTTGTTGATACTGATTCGCAAATAAGCACGGGTTCTTGCGAGCGGAAAAACTTCGATTAGCGTTTGTGTTTGCACTTGAGATTCGCGGACGTATTTTTACACGTGAATGTGCATCCGAATAAGAAAAGGGACGCGATCGATTCCTGTACTGAACTATTGAAAATAACTGGCCTTTTGACCTGAAGTATTAGCCTCAAAAACATTAGCGCTCTGCTCATTGCGTTAATTAGCACGAAAATCAAACATACGTTAATTAATGTATAAGTCAATCGCACAATATCCCGCTGACTAGTGGAATATTCAATGTTTATGCAATTGCCATTGTTCTATTTCACTGCTTATTGTTTATATTATTATTTATTGAAAACTTTTACTGCAATTGTAATCGTTAGTATACATAAATAATAGTTACACAGATTTTTTGTGTGGTCTGATCATTTATGTATACTAGGAAAAATATTTTATTCTGTAAAACAAAAATTTGGCTGTAACAACAAAGTATATAGTTAAAATATGTACCGAACAAAAATATATACTTTACAGAAGCAACTAAATTTTTTACAACAAAATATTCGGTTGCTATTAAAAAATGCCTCAATTAAACAATTTTGCTAAAGACACTAAATTCTTTTTCTAATATAACTTTCGTACCTTTAATTTTATAGAAAAACTGGCAAGTTTCGAAGGTATGTGGTATAATAACAGTTAGCGAGTAAAATCGATTGAGAATGGAACCGAAGGATAACTCGAATTTTAAATTAAAAAATCGTCTGCTTCCGCTCGCTTCAACCTACTTTACTAACTCTCGCATCGCGGCGTGCGAAGCTGTTACCCCTTCTATCCAATCATTATAGTTTTTCTACAACGTGAGTTTATAACTTAAATTCGATACAGTCTCCAATAGATTGCATTAATCGGTTTAGTTATTTGGACGCTGCAAAAGGCACACACACACGTACATACAATACGATTTCATATACAACTCCACACACCGCTACACGCATTACATACACTATACATTTACAATTAAAATTCCAAACTTCAGGTAAAATACGTTGATCTATAAAAAAAAAGATCTTTTAACATTTTAATAACACTGTAAAAAAGATGAAGTCAAAGTTTTCTTTTCTCCTCAGGCACGTATAAAATTCTGAATGATGCAATACCTATGAATACTTTTTAAATATCTTTTTGTATTAAACTTAAAACGAAGACAGCAATTTTACAACTGTCGTCCCTTTATCCAAAGTTGAGAACTGATAACTATCGTACAGAATCCTTAACTTAAAATGATCTATGATCTCGACCACGTCCTGCAGTACGAAGCGATTGAAAAAGTTGGTTTTGTTCAGAGAACACAAAGAATCCGACTGGGATTTTAATAGAGAGCCAGCTCGGGATTACTTCTCGTTTCTGCGCAGGACCTTGATTGTCCGCCGAAATTGAATGATCGCGAAAGAAAGCAAAACGAAATCGAATTATTTCGTCCGATAGTACGATCCGTTCAAGGAGATAAACTGTCCCGGGACGCGGAAACAAGACGACGGTTGTCGATGTTGGAACAGATGGCATTCTTTGGTTTGTTAAAAACACAATATATATAGAGGGCTACGTTTCTTTAAGGTACGAGTGATGAGAAAATTGCAAGATAGCAATTACGACAGAGTAAAAAAAAAACGTAATTTTACGCCGGAGTAATACATTTAACATTTAATTGCTACAAAATGTTTAAAAAATATATTTACGATCACGTATTAATGTAAAACACGTGGTTTACGGTTTTTATCCGCCAGCAACGGAGGTGATAGTAAAAGCTTGTTTTAATACCGTAATATCCATTTCTATATTCAGCATTCTTAGTAGGTTAATGCGAGTCTGTTTTGCTTTCCTTCGAGTTCTTATATTCTTAGACCTTTATCCTTGTTGTACATTTAAAGTATAGCCATCTCCTGCTAGATTTTATTTTGAGATACGACCAGATCGAACGATTTATTTATTTGACATTGTCGAGGACGTAATGGACAAACATCTTCGAACTACTTACAATATGAGGAAAAATATCTCTTCATAAATTTTCAAGATTTTAAAGATTGTAAAGATGTTTATACACACAACACGCTATAAAAATAAAATACTTATAGTGTTCTTTATAGTAACAGAGAAGCTTTTAAATTGTTAGATCGCTAGATTTTTAGATTAGATTTAGTAAACCTACATCTTTAAGACCGCTGGTTTCTGAGTGAATTCTCATCGGTGAGTTGTAAACCCTCAAAACTTTCTGTACTTGGTCGGTGACGTCGTGAATAATCGCCGTTCTGTTTTATTCGACCCAGAGTGTCTGCGGTTAAAGGATGATCTGGCACAATCTGTGCAATAAATAGAAGGGTCACTAGAGAGCTTTAAAAACTAACTAAATTGCATACTAAATTGAACCGTTGAGATCCGATAGCGAGATGAACAGGAATAACTGGGAAAAATTCATTAGTTAATTAAATCAGATTTTAATTTATCAGCGATTAACTGAAATTCGCACTCGACGTTGTCTTTTTTCACGACTTTACCAATATTTAGTTACGAACGCTGCGTATCTTATGCAACACGGCGTTTTATTAACTATCCAATACACGTCGGGAAGAGAATTATTATTATTTACTCTGGCGCTTTATGTTGTTTACGATCGCACCGATTAATACGAAATCAATACAAACTTTTCAATATTTGTTCGTTTTACCATCTGCGCGTTATACACTTTTGGTGCGTGAGAAAAATGGGATATGCGGAATCAAAAAAAATAGTTGAGAGAGACGATGAGAGTGGAATCGACGATTCTCGCGCGTTATACTGTCGTACAATAACAGCCGTCGGTCATCGATCTCTCGGGTTTCCTTCCGCCCGTAAATCCGCGCGTAAAGGAAAGGCAGTGAGTTTGCTCGTAATTCGCAGCGATATAAAACGATCACGGGGACGTGAAACGATACCGGTGCATCGCACTGCCATTAAAACGGTAATTTCCGGGCGAATTGCTGTCGGCGCGAATGTTACTCGTGATTTTCGCGCCTCGCAATTTTGTTTCATGTAACTACAGTTCAAAGTTGGGAAATAATGTTTTACTTGTAATGCCATTATCGGTATCGTTATTTTTTGTGATCTTCCTAACGTAATATCATGACATTTTTACAATAACTCCAACTGGCATAGAGAGTCCAAAAAAAAAACTCTTTTTTTGATTTCCGACTTGAAATGAAAACTCTTATTTTGTTCCACTCCTGTTCTGAAAATATTCCCAAAAGTTCTTGAGAATATTCCCAAAAGGTTTCACTTTTATGTCACCAATTGCGAGCTCTTTCTCAAATTCAAAAGATATTCTTTTTCTATAATCTTTTTCTATTTCTTAATTTTGTACGAGTATAAATCATACTTTGGTTTTTATGCAAATTAAATATTAATTTAATTAAATATAAAATGCACAAATAATATGCATATAAATTATATATTTGTATATATTTTTAAATTCTTTTTCGGTTCATTTCGAACAGATTACGTTAAATCATAAAAAAACTTAAGAATGTGAAAACTTTTCGAGTTCAATAAATCACGGTTTAATCCTCCGATATTCTGTCGGAGACTTCCTTTCTACAAAAGCTTGCTATATTAGAAACTAACTTAGAGTTTTAAACTTTAATATTGATTGTTATGATTAAAATTGATTATTAAGTAATTTTTTAATCTACACTGTAATTTATTGCACATTTTTATTGTAAGGATATTGTAATTTCACAAACACTTCTAACAGTATATATAATATCTTACCTTAATAATATTACAAAAAAGGTAACGAAAAAGTTAATGAATGATTTATTTTCTAAGTAACTGTAACGCGTTATTTTTTAAAATTAGTAACGATCAAGTAATGGCAATGAGTTAAAGTCTATATCACGTTGAGAGTACCAGTTTTTGTCCGAATGATAACAAGTTACTTTTTATAAAAAGTAACGACAACGATGTCGCATATTTTTATGAAGTACTATTCCCGACCCTGCTAGAATATATGTCTACTCACTTATTCCTTTTCTCTCTTGGATTTAACGCCTTCAATTTTGTATTCTCTTTTCGTTAAATACCGAAAGGATATGCTAACGTCACATGACGAAGGAAGAATTGTGAAAAAGCACATAAATAAACGATGAAATTCAGAATAACGTTTTCCATCGTTTTTAAACTTGCTTGTTGAAAAATAATATTACACATTTTTCTCATTTAATCTCATATTAAGTCTTAAAATTAAAGCTTTTCAGCTTCTATATAACATGTTTCTGGTTAATTTTTGATAATGATGGTATGTTTCGAAAATTCAGCGTTATGACAACTCAAAGTACTTTAACGATTTTACGTGGACACATTTAGTGATACGTAATAATTAAAGAGCATGATTTCTGCTAGCTCTTGGTCCGCTAGACTGAGCGAGCTTTCGTGGAAATTGAAATGTTTAAATCATGAAATATAGGATGTATGTAATACCTGTTAAGAGATTTTAGTGGTATTACGTAGTCTGGTATTACTAAACATTCGTCTGTCTAGATGATCTGAAATGTCCCAAGGGACATCCGCGGTAAAATATTCTAAGAAAATTGATAACGCTTTTTCACCTTCTTGTCTACTGCACCACAATATCAAGCTACTTATGTAATAGCTTTTTAGACACAATGGTTTCAATTTTCTTGCCCTCGTCATTCAATTTCTAAGCTTATGCACGATCGTATTTCTCATCTACCGCAGGAATGTAATGCATCCTTCTCTAGCTATTTGCCCTTTCAAATATTAGACACGAGAGACAAATGCGGGTTCCGCAAGCCCGATAATTGGTGCGGTAGAGAGCATCGATATATTTATTGACAATGTGTATCGATTGTTCTGAAGGTATATGTGTATATTCTCTGGACAAGACCATCCGACATTTCACTTATAATCAATGGCTTGTCTACATGGAATGTATTCAAGGACAATCAAACTCTTTCAATTATGTATTTGATGAAACTTGCTCGCGCGCAGTTTGTTCGCAGACCGTCTGAGATCTAACGCGCGTAAATTAAATTAGCGCGAAAGTTTATAGCGAAATGGGCCGAGAAAATGTAGAATGTTTGTTTTAATGCATAATTGGAATACTACTTTGTAACGTTTATATTATTAGAGGGACTATGTGTGTACTCTAAAGTCTGTAATTAAGTACAATTTATAAAAACATTGTGCTCACATTGCTTTACAGAATGCTCTGTAATTTACAACAATAGCTGTTGCAACACACCATTAATATTGTGTACAATAAACCTTTAATGTCAAGCTGCGAAAAATAACTGAAAAATATTTATTAACAATATGTGTGTTACATTTTACATTTATGGTTCAAAAGCCGAAAATATTTGATTTATGACAATGTATTTATAATATACGGGGATTACGTATTATTACGTTTGAAGGATTTTATGAGAGACAAGCTTTAAAAGTGTATAAATTTTTACAAAGCTTATTTTTTAAATAATTTAAAATGTGGATTATTTATTTATAAAACAAGTCTCAACTTCGGTTGAAATTAAAGAATTAAATTACAATTTCGACAAATAGAATCCTCGGTTGAAACTTTAGACACAAACTTCTGAAAAGTTTTTCTTTGATCATCCTGAAATTCAGTTCACATACAGATTACATCTTAATAAAAAAGTAGTTTGAAATAATCTTGAAGCACTCGATAATTTTCAAGAGATTTTTGCTCGTTTTATTTCTTTCAGCTATCGATATGCATTTAAAGAACAATTACTCATTTTTATGGGTATTTTAGTAACAGTTTTATGTGAGTACAGATATAAATATAAAACTTCTATTTTTTTACGCATTTATTTTTATTTTTTTTTTGTTTGATAATCTCCATATTGTGCCACCGGATAAATGAATATTGAAAACATACGAGTAATGATTCGAAATAATAATTAAAGAATCACAATAGCGAATCTTGCAAATTTGTTTTTCTATCGCGGACAAACACGAAACGAATGAAATTATACATAAACATTGTTACCATTTATCTGATCACTACCGTGGGTTTTGATTTCACGATAAATCTGACTGAATAAGCATTTTTAGCTTAAACACTCAGTTTCCGTTCCGGTATTGCGAACTGGTATTCAATATGTAAGTTTTCAAAAACTCGCAAATTGGAACCTACTTTGATTTTCGGAAATACCGAAGTTTACCGCGAAGGACAAAGGCTCGTAGCAAACGTCTCGTTTGCGGGAACAATGTGGGAGCATAAAGGGAGACTCGAAACTCAATATTGTGCTTGTGCGCAGGCACACGATGTCTCGAATGGGCTCCATCAGAAAATTTCTGAGCACTTTCTGCGAAGAAGCTTCACGTTGTCCAAAGCGTATGTACGAGTATAAAATCGACGAAGAATCGATTTCACAGACGAGATGTGAAGCGAAGAAATAGAGCACTTGACTTGCTTAACTTTTACGTTTCTCATTTATTGGGATGGGTTGCCGGAATATTCCGTCGGCAATATTCTGGAAAAAATATGTCTGAGGTGTCGACTGGTCGTTTACATATTTATTTCGTTACGAACTCGAGTCAATTATGATAATAATAAGAGAGCATTAATATTAATGTATACAATGAAGTCTCTTTCACGCAAGCTTTTAGACTGTAGACACGATGTGTGTGTGTGTGTAATGTGCTTATGTGATACACGTGTAATTTTAATAAAATTCGTCAGATACTTTCGTGAGTTACGATAAGTACGCAATTCTCGGCCTGTCTTTTCTGACAAACTAATTTTGTTATTATATCATTATAATTATACATTTTGTTATTAATAGTTCCATATCTTTAACATGCATTATTGCATTATTCAACGTTATTGCGTAACTGTAAACATCGACAAACTTCTTGTCTTTCTTTAACAACGCTCGGAGTTAACTTTCTGCTGGGGACTAAAATTTCCTTAAAATGACCATGTTTTCTGTTGTAAGAGTAACTCGAAAATTCTTGAACTTATATAACTTCTTGAAGAACAGAAAATTGAATAATAAAACATATTTATATATATATCTTGTCCTTTATTACTTAAAAAGACTTCTATTTTATAAAATTACTTTGCGTTACTTACGAGATAAAACTAAAGATAAGAGAGGTTCAAGGAAATTAACTTTATACACGATTTTATCCATCTTATTAAAAAAGTTTTCAGCACCTTATTCGCCCGTCGGAGACTATCACCAAGACATAAAAATATATAGTGACGATGAGGTTAAATCGGAGGGCAACTATTACGTTCAGGTCTTTGCCCCTTTTGAAAAGTCTGCGGTTCATATGCCTTTCGCCCTCTTTCTGTCACCCTTCCTTCCGCGCCTTTTGCCTTCCCAGCAATTGCCCGACCACCACCAGCCCGACCATCTTTCCTGGCTGTTACCGTCTGGTCGCGGTTATTGGCTGCTATATTCGCGGAGGCGACATAAATTATTGCTACATTCTGGTAGGCGAGCACGACTTGCTTCTCCACTTTTACGACAATTGCTTCGACCGCTTTCACTCGTGTAAAACAGTATCGAGGGAAAGGTTAACCCCCGAACCATCTAGGTCAATCCTCGACTAAGAAGATATAATATAACATTAACCCTTTTTGAACCTAGAGATTTTCTTTTCACGAAATATATCTATCGAAATGTTTCATGGTTTCTGTATTTAAAATATGTTTGGATCTCTATCTTCCAAAGTTTGTATTTGATAAATAAGAGAGATTAATCTCTTTTAGTTTAGAAAATGTGACGATAAATCGTCATTTATTTCTTCGTTCCTATTTAATGTACAATACGTTTGTAGAGTACATGTATTAAATATCAGGATCAAAGAGATAAATGGCAGTTTAGCATTACTCTTCGAAGTTAATAAAGATAGATTTCGTATTTATCAAATCACAATATTCCATTAAAACTTGGTGCAGTAACATTAGGACACACCGTGCATACATTATTAAGTCGCAGTAAGATCGAATAACTGTTTCAAAAGTTCTTAAACATAGTCAGTACTTTCCGAGTTTCTGAGCTACTGCATTATTTCGTCATTTTCACGAGAAGTGATTATTCTATAGATTTCTAGCGCGTTTTTCAATAAAATTTCAACATGCTGAAAAGAAAACTTTCTCGCACGAACAGTTGTCGAGATTACAAATAAATTTTTGTCGCTTCGTGACAATTTCCTGTTTCAGCAAATAGTTTCCGTCATAAAAACGTGTTTCATCGTTTATCGTTCAACGCTTTTCGCCCCTCTGTCCGCCGTCCATGCGTTGTTCTGTAATAAAAATACTTGAAAACGGAGAACTACTTAAATTAAATCCAGCCCCTCCGCGTGTGTACATTGCAATACAATTTACACGGTCCCGTGCGACCAACGTAACCACATAAGAAGGAATAAAAGACTTGGGAAGTAATTTCGAACAAATTAAACGGACTGTCCCTTTGTAAAGTGCTCCTTCTCCAGTCGACACTAAAAATAGAAAATATAATTAAACTGGTTTTTTCGATACCTAGAAGTTTAAATGAAAGAAATAGCCGAAGGCTAAGAAATTTCATGAGCTATACTTTTATAAAATAATTATTATATAGGCGATGAAGTGAAGTGGAAATGTCACTATCATACAGAAGAGAATAAATGGCGTATATAAAAGGAAGATTCTTCCGTATGCATTGAGAAAAAAAACAATTTTAAAATAAGAAATCACAATATTGTTAAAAATTGAAAGATATGGTTTTCAATAGTATTGTTGATATACCAGATAAAAATTTGCGTAATGCTTGAAACCATATAAGATATCGATCATTATATGTATCGATTTCTAAAGAGAAACGCGTAATATTCTTCGTGTGTGTGTGTGTGTGTGTGTGTATGAGAGAGAGAAAACCCCCATTCGTGGATTTAATTATTTTTATTTGCGTATTTCATTCCTTTTGCTCGAAATATTCTATTTACAAGTCTTATTTTCATAAAAATTAAAAAAATTAATGCAAAAACGCTTGAAAAATTTAATCTCTTAAGTGTTAGTAGATCTAAATATGACTGCAATTAAAACTGCATCAAAAAAGAAGATTATACTTTTAATTAGAAAGAAGTGATCCATCTTGCACACACACGCACACACACACACACACACGTTAAAGTATATTTTATTTTGTCTTTTCCTTACAAGAAAAATATTTATCATATCGAGGAAATTTTACCTGTAATCGTTCTTTTGTGATGTCCGCAATATTTGTGATTTTAATAACGAAAGATAAATGTATCGACAGTTTGTATCGCGATACTTAAAGCCTCATAAAAGATTTAGTATCGTTCAGATATTAAAACCTTTCTCGAATTAATTGGAAAAGCATGTTCCTTTTAATTGATACTCGCGAAACGTATTCAGTTTAGCAGAAAGCGATGGAAACTCGATTTATTCCTTTGTACCTCGTTGCCCCCCGGCCTGTAACCGAGCGGCGCCTCTCGAAAAGTAATAAAAAATTTTTCCGCGGAATTAATGATCGTCCAGATATGGCTCGCTATTGCGGAACACCATCCCGGAAACTTTCTAGAAAGATTGCCGTTCTACTAAAGACTCGTAGATTCTTCGGTATCGATATCGCGTTGAAAAGAACGGAAATGTCACGGCGACGCGCACGTTCCTTCAACATGACGACAGACAATGCTGAGCTCAGCGTTCTGTCGCAAACTCGATCGATATGTCGTGAACTGTGTAGACGCGCTGCCTTGTGGCGACGTGATCTCTTCCATCGCCATGCCAATGCCGTGACGATACCGCTATTGTGGCACAGAGTGTAATGATATCGCTACTCGCTGCGCGGAAGGAGAGGCCCGATACGTCTTGTTATAAATCTTTCACAAAAGACTTCCGTTTCTTGGCACGAGGAATTATACGTCTCGTGTTAAATTCCCTTTGTTATAGAATATCTCCTTAGGAGGTAGCTCTATACTTGTTCGGTATATATTTCTCTCGAAGACGTAAAGACAACTCTTTGCAATATAAGCCTTTTGTGATTTCGTGAACAAAGTGCGTCTTTCTCGTTTGCTTCTTCATCTTCCTTTTATGGTATATACCTCATTTATTCTCCTCTGTATTGGAAGACGGCGTCAGTTTTTAATCTCTCATATTCTCTCTGTAGCTTATATAATTAAATGAGATGGTTTAAATTTCTTTATACTGTTTATCATTTTTATGTAAAACGAATAAAGCGTAATCGTATGCTATGTTTAGCGTTAAACATGCCATGATAACGTGAGCCATTATAGCTTTACAACCCGCATTCCCGCTAATATTTATCGTGAAAATTTGGCTGGTTTATTTTAAATATCGGAATTTCTGTATATTTATGTCAGTTATTCTACATATTTTTCACGAACGGGTACGAAGAGAGGAAACATGCTAAATTATGATAAATGCGTTAAAAAGGTACATTTAGGTGAGCGGATTCAGGTACACTTAAGCGTGAAAACATAGCGAATAATTCACACGCATTTTACCTCCCAACGTTTTACCCACCTGCTTTTTACTAAAACCTTTATATCAAAGAATTGCCCTCAAAAATTATATTAGAGTTAAAAATATTACTTTCCCTGGCTTCTCGTGCTGTCTGCAAAAACCCCCTGTGGGCGCACAGACAAATTCTCAGCAGATCTCAGACAATCTCTGAGAACGCATATCCATTGCATGCACACGTGCGAGAACTGCATACAGCTGCGGTTCCGTTTCTTGTCGTGTCTTGGAGTTTCGTGATGCGGATAAAAGCTTGCAAAAGACGCTTGATAACGTAACAAACAATAGATGCTTGGACGAGCAGCGTTCGACGATGAGAAACGAGGACTTCGGGGACTCTTAAAGAGACTCTTTCCATGGCCTTTTTATAGACTAAAGGGAATGCGGAAAAGAATCCCCGTTTAATCGCCACCGATTACGACCGATCCATGAAACTGCGCTTGAACGTCATTGCCGCTAAATATCTTTAACAAAACTGATGTTATCAGCAATAAGAGAGATGAAAAGGTTTATAGATTACTGTAATTACTATTATTATATCCTATATTGATATATAGGATATCCCTCTTTTAGTGTCCCGTATTTAAATGGTCAAACTTTGAGAACGTGTAGGGGATCGATAAATGAAGAAAAAAAGCCCTTTAGAGATATCTTTGTTTTTGCTTCGTTTTGAAGAAAACTGCAAAAAGAAAAAACGTAGTTTTTATTTTTGTAGTTATTTATTATTTATTCATTCACATTTATTTATTCTGCACGTTGTCACTTACTTAAACGGTTGCCAGGTCCCGAGCACTGTACGGCCGGAGCCCGAAGGTCCGTGCGTTGGAAATTTCATATTTTTACTGGAGGCCGGCCGATCATTAAAAATAAAAAGAGAAAAAAGTTACAGACTTTCTTTTTGTTATCAATATTTAACCAACATAAAATGTTAACACAATCACAGAGACTTTTTTTATTATTATTACAAGATTACATACAGCGCGAACACAATTACAAACTTTTTTATTATTCATAAAATAACAATAAAATATATAAATACAATTTGTATGCATCTTACACTCTCGAATTAAAAATATGAAAAATTCAGACCTATAAGTCAGGCTAATAAGAGTCAAACGTAGGTCAAAAAGCGTAAGGATTCTTCTTCCAAAAATAAAAATTTTCTTCAATCAATTCGATGTTGTTGAATCATCTTTATTAAAAGTCTTGAACGTTTCGATTCTCCTTCGAATCTTCTTCAGCAATTATCTTGATATTAATTTAGATTCTGCGACGGACGATATAGGTTACTCACAAGTTTCCAAATAACATGAACTGCGAACATAATCACAGATTTTCTTATTACTTTCCACGTGATTTAAGTATGCAATTAATAAATATCCCACGCGAGCGAAAAACTGAAGATTTTTTCCGTCTGCTGGAGAATTAGAGAACTGGAGATTGATCCCGAAAACTGGAGTCTCCTGGCAACCGTGTAACGCGGATATTGTTCAAAATATTCGCCTCCTGCAGCAATGCATGCATTGCATCTTGTACACGGACAATTTATTTGTGTTGCAGTTAAACACTGATTTGGTTAACATATAATAGGCGAATTCAAGACGATAAAGCGGCATGCTTACCGAGCGATTGATATGATTGGTTGGATCTATAAGTAACAACCAATTATGCTCATTTGCTTGGCATGCAGGCCACAACCGCTTTGTCAATTTGAACGCGCCCGCAATGACTCGCCGATTCAGCACTCTTGTGTTTGGAAATCGACGCGTATACTCTCGCACTGTTTCTGAAGCATTGTCGCTGAAATCGTACACGAAAACAATAATATTTCGCTTTAAAAACAATAATATACAAGGATGAAAATTACATTTTGTCTTTATTTACTTTTTTGCAATATTTCAAAACGAAGCAAAAAACGAGCATATCTCTAAAGGCCTTTTTTTCTTAGTTTATCGATTCCCGAAATTTGGCCATTTAAATTCGGGACACCCTGTATATTTTATCTATATTCAATACTCAATGCAATATGCCGTTGCTAATATTCGATGAATATTACGATAGATGTTCTTTTAATTTTCCAAGCGCAATGTTTTATGTGCAAATATTACGCGAATATATGAAATATAAATAAGCAATTCTGGACCAATTGCAATAAATATGTAATAATCTATATAGCGGCGTTATTTACGTTAAAATAAAAAGCGGCTATTGAATTTTAATACGATAATAGTGATATGTATATTACATATGTTATTACTAAAATGTGGAAGTATACGATATATTATTACCTATGATATAAAAGTTTTGATAAAACGAGCATTTTTGGACAAAAAATTTTTAACGCAATTAAAGAGCGAAATATTATTATTGCTATAATGGCTAATATAAGACGAATAGATTGAAACATTAGGGCCATAATCTAAAAGATTATAATAATAAGATACTTTACACTCTATTTGATCTGTTTAAGCAATTTAAAGATTATTCCCTTAACATAAACGAACCTCTATCACTTTATATCTTACATCTGCTGTAACATTTAATTACTAATTTTATATATTATCTGCAAGTTTTACTGATTTCAAAATTTATAAAGCGTTAAATATCTAAAAGTTCAAAAGTTTTAAAGTAAAGGTTTAAGTAAAAGTATAAATTACAGTAAAAGTATAAATCATAAATTCAAGATTCCAAGGACTCAAGCTTGCGAGGAATGCCTCGAGAATGTCAAATTCAAAAGATTCGAGTTCGTAAATATATTAAAAATCGAATATATTGGCATGTAACAAATTCAGAATTTTCAGATGTAGATGTAATCAAAGATCTGGAATTAAAAAAAAACTAAACGAATGGTAATGCTACCGAGAAACCAATAATGTACTTCATCATCAATCAACTATTTTTTGCCAACGGGATATTGAAGAGAAATGTTACATAATATAACGGATGTTTCTCATATATCGTGCATTTTATGAAACACTCAAGAAATATGTGGTAAAAAGTATTGATGGTAAAGAGACAGAAAGGAAATAAAGTAAGTGATTCGATCTAGAGTAACATACACTGTAAAAGAATTTTATTTATTTAATTCCACTATTTTCTGGATGCTTTCCTTTAAAATGCTTCCCTTCTGCTTTTTCCATCTTTGCTCGTCTCTGCCTGACTTTAATGGCACTGGAGCTGACCTGAAATCAAATTGAATATTTTTCTACGTCAGTAAATCTTTTGGTGTTTTTGCTGTCCGCCCTTTGCGACTACGTTCAATCTTCTTTGAATCCTTTCAGTGATCAGAGAGTAAGAGTTCAAGTCTCCAATAAAGCGAGTGTGTACCCACAGAAATATATTGATTAAATTCTATTAATTTTTCGAGTTTTGTACCAAAATGTATAGAAATAAAAGCAAAATAAAATTTAATCATCCAAATTCGTTTATTGTTATGTTTTCAATTTGTTGAAATTAAATGAAAGGGAATCTAAAAGATATCTTATTATTGGTAGAGAAAGCACTTTATCAATAGAACTTTTTAACGAGATAGCAAAATAAATTTTGTTTAACGGCTTGAAGACAAATATTTTTAATTGTCATTAGATAACTTAATAGTTAAAAATTCAAAAGTATTTAAGAATATTAATGATCGTCATTGTAGTGGCGGCGGTTAATAGACATGCATATTTCCTAAATAAGTTTCAACAGGATTTGTATTAAAGGAGGAAATACCGTCGAATAAATCAAGCTGGGATTTTGATCTTGCAGGTAGGACGGGAACGAGGGAAAGAAATGAGAAGTAAGGGATGAGAAATAGTAGAGCAAAAAAAGAGAGAGCACGCGTTACAACTTGGCGCCGAATCAGGGCGCTTTTTCGATTTTTTTTACCAGCCTCGAGAATAAAAACGCGTCTTGATTAAGACCGTCTTAATTAAGGGCATTTCTCTGCTTGGTTATCTTCGTACGCAGCTATTTTATTCAGTAACATTCACTATTCATTAGTTCATTATGAACTTATTCAAGCAAGTATATACGTATGTGGTGTATCGTTTCTATTTTGTATTTAAAGCAGTGATCGTCTGTCATAATTTTACAATATTTTAACTGTTGACACACGCGTCAGTTGTATATCTTTAGCTTGCTTCGAGTGTAGCATACGCTGGTCATTTGCGCTAAAATATGAATATACGAGAGAACCTGTACGGAACACATATTCTTGTTTTACATATATGTATAGGTAGTAATATTAACTTTTCTTTTTTCCCCTTATTTCTTTTTATATTTATATTATGTTTACCTTATTATGTGTCTGTAATAAAATGCAACAATTCTTAAAGCGGCAATTTTCTAAAACAAAATGTACAGCAACTAAAGTTTTTTATCAACATATAACATTTACAGTTATTTTTGTCAATCTATTTTTTAAATTTATGTTATATACGTAAATAAAATAAATTCTTGTTATTATCATCTGAAACACACAAGTACTAAAATATGTTAAATACTAATATACTAGATCGTAAAGATTCTTTATCTGACCAATAAATGTAATAAATATAGGTAAGCAGTTGTATTGATCATCACCTATGATTAATTACATGTGATAGGATCAATTTGAAATTTATAGATAATTATAACTTAAAAACGTAAAAATATCTGTATCGTAATTATCTTAAATGGCAATTCTAATTCGTACCAGTTTAACTATATGCGAGCCCTGATAAATATTTACGAGACTGCATAATTTTATTACCGTTTGCCACGATAGCAAGTTTAGTTGCTCTTAATATAATCTGAGATGCCTAGCATACTTGAGAGTTTGTGAACCTGAGATGTTACCTACTGCGTCGGAAAGGGAAGTTACATTTACGAACGGCATGGAACTAACCGAAAAAGTACGGATACGGTGGCCCGTACTGTGCTACATAAACGACAATGCTTGAAATGGTATCGATTATCCCGCAGCATGACACGAGGAAAATTGGGCGAATAACATTTTTCACATTCAGGCGGATCATGACCGATAAAGCTCAGCAATTTCTTCATGTAAGAAGAAAACGGCATCATGACCGACGCTGGTGGCGAGAGGTAGAGCAGGAAAAGAGAGTAGCAAGCCGACGGAAAAACAGATACGACGAAACTCGTTTCCTTTATCTACCCAGAGAACTCGGGACAATTTTTCGCGGCACCTCCTTCCGCTGTACCTCGTATATTTATACGAATCCTTAATACTCTCTGCAGTCAGTACGCCGCACATACTGAGATACACGTGCAAGGCTCTTATTGTTAGATCCTTGAATTACCGGAACCTTACTCGGAACCTTACACTGTGGATTTCCAGAGAGCTGGGTGTCTGGGGATCACTGAATTTCTGAAGATTAACTTCTAGAAATGTTATCAAAAGCTAATGGTTGTAAGATCAAAGATAAAGAAAAAATAGTTTTGAGAAAATTAATTCTGATGAAAGACCGTAGAAAAAGTAACGTGGGTTTGGTTTCAAGATTTTTTACATGAAATAAAAGATTAAGTGAAAAATTATATATATTGCGTGAAAATACTGTAATAAATAGTATAACGTGAAAACAAAAACACACACATTTATATTTTCTAGCTTTAAGAGATTTTTGAATCTCAAATAAATGATAAATAATATACATAATTACTATCAAATAACTATGAAGATAAATAATTGATATAATTAGAAGAGAGAGTATCCAATTGAAATACAATTTCAATCCAAACAATGCGGTTAATTTTTGATTAAATTTATAATTAAATTTTTAATGTCGATGTAATATTGATTAATTTGCGCGGTAATTAATATTAACATATAAAAACATTATAATTGCTTTATATTATACTATAAATTAATCAATTGTATACATATACTAATTAAGTCGTTATTAGAGGATGGAGATCCTTTAATTAAATTTCGGGGGAGAGAATAGACTCGACCTATTTAATGATTTCTCTCTGTCGCTCTATTCCAGGATTCCACACTTATACGCTGAACGAAAGCGCGCACACGGAAAGGGAGGAGGACGAAATCTTGACAGTGAAATACGAGGATGGCAGATGGTCGAAACCGTATTACGACTGCGGGGGTGGCAATATCTGGATGCTGACCTACACCGTACCCTTCTTCGGATACATCAACGATACTTACTTCTTCAAGTGAGTACATATTCTTTTTGTCATATCAAACGATTATCTTACTTTCCCCATTGATAAATTAAAAATGTATACGTGATGGTCTTTCGTAATTCTCTTACGTTAGTAGGGAATACCTGGATTGACACGTTGAGTCCAAGGGACAAGTTGAGTTCCGTTTGTATATTTATAGGATGGAATAATGGGAAACTTCTCGCAAAATATCTCTTTTATAACATAAATTTTTTTTATATCATTTAAATCAAACAAATATTACAATTAAAAAAAGAGAAAAATTTGATTCAAGAGGAAATAAGTAAATTTTCGATCGTTTTAAAATTTCATATGTATTTTTCTGCTTGAGAAAGTAAATCTAAGAGAGACGTATTATTATTTAAGAGGAAAGTTTCTTGATATGTTATGGGAGGGCTCCGATTGCACACATGTATCGTCGATTGGCCAATTTAAAAATAAAATAATCTCATTGGCAAAACAGTGAAAAATTACTAGGCACCAGTTGATATGAGTGGTGTGTACAATCAGAACTGTAGGCAAACGGGATCCTCCTATATGTTATATTGTAATAATAGTCACTTCTTATAATAGAATGATTGAATTTAAATATATATATAAGAACTGAAGTACATTCTTGTACTTCTAGATTTTAGGCAAATTTATTAGCTTGACTTGCGGTGCGTGAATGTGTAAACATTCAATTACAATTATAATTTAACTGATAAAATGCGTGATATTTAAATATTTCTATATGAAGCAAGTTATATCTGTAATAGCTTATATTTACTTTTTTCCGCATTTTGCTATTCAATTAAAATAATTTTAAAAAATACAATTTTTATCAAAAAGTACATATCTACGATTTCTTTTGACTTTTATTACGTTTTCATTAATTTAATATAGAGTTTGTCGTGTAGGGAATTTACACTGTAATATGTATCAGCTTTTCCACTATATTTTCGAGGCAAACTGGTTACAATGCAGTATGTTCGTATTTCATTTAAAGTAATTGGACCCTATTTATTTGGTGATTATGGATAATTAAACAGTAAATTCAACAAATCCGGTTCTACCAATGTAAAATGAATTTTAATCTCGGTCCGATTTATTCTTTACCTTTTCTAATTCTAAAAATGAAAAAAAAAATAGTAATTTAAATCGAGATTAAAGGTAAACTTCATCGGTGGAACCGGGTTTAAGTCGTGCAGACTGTCCGTCTGACTCGATTGCATTAGTTTATTGCTCAGTTTGTTTATCCTGTTACTGTCAGTAAAACAAAATGCAGAACGTGATGTAACGTTTCGTAGGTAAGTAATTGCTTTCGATAACTACTAAAAGATGGTTTTTAATTTCTGTTATTTTACTTCTTGTTTTTATACTTTAGCTCTGTATTTATACTTTACAACACTGTATTTAGTTTATGTTTTTTTGTTACAACGTTTTATTTATATTCCACTAGAAAAAACTCTTTGCGAAAGTAGAATCAAAATGGCCAATCTACAGGTATACTGATAATAAGTATAAATACGTCGATTGTAACGTTTTTTTTTTGTATTCTTGTGTAGACCATGATTTCTAATTCATTTGTTAAACGTTGTAAAAATCAATAAATAAGTAGATTAATAGAAGTAAGTCAATTGTTTTGGAAAATAGTTCTTTGTGTATTCCTATAAGTTAATAAACATGTTAATATATCAATAAACTCATAATCTTATAAAAATAATATTGTGGATTTATTTTTAATTTTTTAACACTTCTTATGAAAAAAAGAGATACTTAGGTCGTATTAAATACATGTACCTGTACATGACCTAAGTATATATTTTTTCTTTTTGTTTTACATTCCTTTTTTTATATTCTGTTTCTTTTCCATATTTCTATATTTCTTTTCTTATGTTTTATATTTCAAAATTATAGACATTTTCAAATATTTACATGGGTGCATTGCAGTGAAGATTTTCAGAAAAAGTAGCATTTATTATGTATCCAATATGACTCAAATGCTACTTTTTTTTATCTTTACTGTACTTACGTAAATATTTAAATATGTCTTACATTTTTTAATGTTCGGAAAAATTTTGTTTTAAATTTTTAACCATCAGTTTTCAAATTTAAACCCAAAAAATTGCAAAGCTTAGGTAGGATATATATAAGTTTCGGTTATCTTATTTAGTCGTCCTAAGAAATTATATACTATACGTTAGATAGAATTGTTCTTAGCAAAAAAAAAATGAAAATGTAGAAAAAGGGTCTGTCTATCATAATAATTATAATAACAGTTTAATTATAATAATTAGTTGTTTAAAAAGTCGAATGCCGAAATTGTGAAAACTGTACCAACGAACGGTTTCGCCTATCATTTACATTTCGTTTACTGGCCTATCATTTTCATAACGATTTCAAATTTTAATTATATATGACGTTGAAATCAAATCTGTTTACGAAACGTAATGAAAAATTTCTATGCTTAATCTGTCATACAAAATACTCGAATATAAATATAGATGGGAATTTATATAATGTAATCAGATTGAATGAAATGATAATTTCAAATCTTCATTATTGGAATATGGCAGAATACGGTCGGTTCTATTATCGAAATATTACGGCAACTCATCAATCTTTAACTACGTTGAAAAATACGAACATAGATGAAAATTTAAGAGAACGCTGCGTAATGTAAGTGCCACTTACATTATGAACGTACACACATTACTATTCGCAGATTAAGGACAGCCTGTGTCGTTCGAGAACTTGTACCGTCATTTTCCGTGAACATATTTAAATCTAAGGGTTTTTGAATTGAAAAATCTCAGAATGTACAAGGATTCCAGAAACTTCTGGGAACTTGGAAGAATTTGAAAAATTCAAGTGTCAAAGTGTGGAGTTGAAGGATTTTAGAATGCGATAACGTACAATATTTTTGTTAAATCGTAACATTGTCTGAAAATATAGCGCCGAACTCTTTCACCAACAAATTTATGCTGATATAAAGGACTGGCAAGTCCTTTGGATTTATTTAATAATAAAATACTTTTCCCTCAGAGCGCTGGAATTACATTACATAGAAAGAAGTAATTAACTGTAACAACAGTAATTAACATTTTCCTTTATCAATTTGGTTACGTAAAAATTCAGTTTTCATAAAAATTTCTTTTCTCTCATGGCGATATTCGTTTCAAGTTGTAGAAGTATCACAATTCTTTCTATCGTTTTTCATCTAGAAACCGGTTTTATATATCCAATGTGTCAATTTGATCGTAATTACAACGTAAATTTGATCAGCAGATTGGTACCATTTGCGTAATAAAACTGTCGACAATATAAAAGGAGAAAAGTAATATGAAGGATCGTATAATAATCACGTTGAATTTTTTTAATGATGCTCTCAATTTAAGGATCGGATAATATTCAGTTACATTCCTCGATGTTCCACTTTCCGCAAAAATTATATAAAGATATCATTTTCTGAGTGCGCTTCATAATAGCGATGTCTTTTTCGTTAATGAATCTGAAAGGAATAAAGAAAAGAAAAATAGGATAAATGAAGAAAATCTGGCGATACCCAATATTTTAAACGTAATAAGTTCTCGAGGGGGATTGCACGATATATGTATAAGTTCTTCAAACTAACTACCTAGGTATTGAGTAACTTGACAATTCCGATTACGGTTTCTTAAGCAAACTTAAAGTCAACGTTTTCTCGAAAAGGCAATTATTCCGTATTTAAAAGTTATTCATAAAAATAACAAAAATTTAATGTCTTGATAAAACGTTCTTTAGTCAATTTTGAGATAGAGTTTATTGCGAATAAACAATGCAAATTAATTTAACTGTCTTTATATATTTTTAATGTAAATTCTATGTTGTCTATTTCACGACCACTGGTAACTAATTTTTAGCCAATATATGAATAGTGACACGAAGTTTAGATGTTAGTTTAGATATACAGAAATAAATAAACAAGCGTAATGTATTTCCCATGAGAAAGAATTACATATTTATCGAAGAAAAGACAGGGAAAAAGAGTTTTTCATAATATATGAAAACTGTTATAAGCAGAAAACAGAAATAGAGTTTTATTGAGATATTCGTTATAAACTGTTTATATATACTATTTCTATTTTATTTGTTTATCAATGTAGAGCTTGTGGAATGAAATGACCAGAGTGCCATCGAATCAGTTTATTGAACATTATATTTATTATTCCGCTGTATCGCGTCGCATTGTACTTATATAGCTGATAAAGAAGTAGAGAAGCTTACGTCTTTTCTCCTATGAAAGTGCACTTTCTAAGGAAAAGCGCCTTATGGATTTTCTATTTTTATCTCTTTTTCTCTCCTTGCCTAATATCACAAAATTCTTTATTCTCAAATATCAGACAAAATTATGATAACATTATTAAATTTGTAGTCAATTAAATTTGTAGTCAAGTAAATTAAATTCTTTGAAAATTAATTTTACATGAAAAACACGGTGTGTAAAATTAATATAAGAAGAAAATTAACAAAATAATTGTGCGTTGATACTAAATTCTACAAAAAAAGATAGCTACAATATAATGTAATTAGAATAATATTGTAATATATGTATATAAATAATATAATAATAAAAGAATCAACCGATATGTGAACAAATAAGTAAAGAAAGCCTTATTTAGTCAAAGTAGATCTTGGTGTCTAATATAATATTTAAAATAATACAATTTTTAATATTATATACAAGTAATTGAAGAACTTGCTACAACAATAAACTAATCTAAGTGTAAAAATTGAATAAATGAACTCTAAAGTTAAAGTGAGAAAAATATCAATATTACACGTTCGGCTATTAGTGTGTAAGCTCTACAACGATATTGATTTTTTCTCATTATTTTCTAACTTTAAGAGTTTCATTTATTCCGTTTTTACAAAATATAGATTAGACCACTGGTGTAATAAATCCTTCGATTATAAATTATTAGAATCAAACTTCTTAAGAGTTAATATATTATATATTGGCAACAAAGCGTAAATTTTAAAGTTAATATGAGCACAGGAACAGAATACTGAGATCGTAGCTGTTGACTGGCGCGTGGATATTCATTGGCCTGCAAGAAGAGTTATGTCATTTTGGAACAGCTAAATATACAGAGGGGAGTTCATGATCTTGTTTTCCTTTGAGAGAATCGGCGAAACTGTGCGCGGCACGAGCAGAGAGAGCACAAAAGGCAACCGCATAGTCGCATTATGCTACGCTAATGATAGTTCGCCCATCGCACTCTTGCTTGCCCCCGCGTGCATACAAGGGGGGCAACAAGTGAGTGGGTGGAACGGACGGTGAAAAGTTACACTGAAGTTACCAACTCGCTCGGACGCAACCTTGTCGATATTAGTGGCGAAGTTACTCGCCAACAAACTGTCGTAACTAGCGAGAGTTTTCCAAAGATCTACCGTCCAGCCAACCCCACAGCGTAGAATCGCTCTCATTCCTTCGTTCCTGCGTTTATTCGAAATCGTTAAACTTCGTCAAACTATAAGGAACTTCTGGTACGTGAATACAAAAATAATTGAAGTATTTGTTAGAAAAAATAAATAAATAAAAAATTCCAAACAGTTTCATACTTTCTTAGGAGTTTTTCGATAACTAAGTGTTTTCAGTGCGAAGAAATTATTATATATAGATTTAGTAAAAATTATGTTTTTCCTCTCTGACAGCTGTCCTCCTTAATTCGTAATGAGGAAGATAAATGCGCACGACATTCCGGAATGGCTATGTTATGATGTTTGATTTATCACGAGAATATGGAAATATAGTCTTTGAGCAACTTTTAGTCGCTTTTCCTGCGGGTTAAACTCAAATAAACAAGGATAATATATCAGTAAGCTACGCATTTTCTGAGTTCACTATCTTTGAAGAGATGTTGGAAACAGTTTGCAAGAAGAAAGAAAACAAGAAACTGCAAGGAGTTTATATCTGACTCAAAAGAAGAAACTTCGTTTTTCTTCTTTTTGTTATTTAGATTAAACTTGCGTTATAAAATGTCTTGACGTTGTTAGATAAACTTGAAATTTTATTCTACGTGGAGCGTTTGAAGCAATATCCATTTGGCACATGCAAAGTTATTCCTTATAAAAAAATTGAAATGATATTCTCTATTAATGATGTTGGAACATAAGTAGCTTTCAATTTCAATGATTAAAACTATTTTGAAAAATATTTAATTATATTTTAATAAAATTTTTATTTCAACTATAAGATACATTATTATTAAAAAGAGCTATAAAAAAATATGACACGCATTCAAATATTAGTAAAAGAGAGAATTAATACAATTTTTTAATAAAGCATATTGTCTTATATTACCAAACACCATATTTGAGACAGAAATAAATCTTAAATTACCGGTTTAATACTACGTTAAATGATATGGCGACATCTTCCGTGTTTATCTTTCCTCTGACTCTCAGGATAAGCATTTCTATTTGGAACAGTTATAAAACTAGATTTGGCATCATTGATACAAAATAATCTGTCAATATTTTGTTCGTTGATGTTTCAGCCATCAATGTTTCATCTGTCGATGTTTCCTCTTTACAAGATTGGGAGGGAATTACAATAGCTGTCAGTATCACGATTATTAGCAAGATAACATTCACGGGCAATTTCATTTTCAAATAATAGGTTCTGCAAAACCCAAGTTTTTAAATAATAAAAAGTTTAGAAAATCAAAATTCAAATATTGTTTATTATTTTTCTTTTAAATTACATTTTCTACTAATTATCATTTTAATTTTTTAAAAATAAATTACTTGTTTGAAATTCTTGTCTACTACCTTCTTATTTATATATTGCTACGTTTAATAAATCTTTATTAATTTCCTTTGTCACACTATTTTACCTGTTTAATTCCAGTAAGTAAATAAACTTTGCAGTCTGTCTATTGCGAATCTACCATTTATATCTCCAATTAGTAAGCGAGAAAAACTGGTTATTAACGGAATCTCATGGCAGTCACGACTACATTCGAAAAAATTACAACTGTTCAAAAAAAGTTTAACTATTTACATAGTAACTAACCTTGATGTGCTATAAAATGTTTGATAAAGTAGAATAAAATTTTTACATACATGAAAGAATATTAAATAAAATAATAAATAAATATTTATGTGGTGATTTGCGAAGTGATTATGTTTGAACATGAAGACAGAGGAAAAGTGTATAAAATAATGGTAGCAATTCTACCATGTAAATTTTGTTAGCTGAGCATATTTAGATATCTTATTATTTTTTTTACAATTATCTTATATCTCAATTTTTTTTATAATTATCTCTGTAGGGTTGAATATTAATTGATTAATTTATTTGTTAACTAAAATAATTGACTAAAAATTTAAAATACATGTAATCTCATAATTAATGTAATTAATTAACAAAATTAATTGTCAAACAATTTGATATAATTAATCGGTTAAATTTTTACTCAATTAGAGTAATCAATTAAAAATTAACATGATAGGTACAGGACTATTTTAATCAATTATTGAAATCAATTAAACACTACATTAATTAAAAAAATAATTATTATTAATCGTTAATTTTTAATTTCCTTTAAAAAATTATATTCATAAATTTTATGAAATATTATTAAAAAATGTGTTTGTTGTATTGAAAAAAATATTCGCTGTTTTTAGATAAATTTGTCTATGTTTTTATATCTTTAGTAAACTGGGAAAAAAATTGTATACATTAATAAAATATAGTTATATTATATTAGCGATAGTTATGTCTATTTCTTTGTTGGCTTTTTAAACACGGATGGAGATTTGGAAGATCTTCGATTCGGAGCAGTTATGATTTCAATTGCGATAGCTTTTCTTTGTATACTTTAACAAGTTTCAGGTAGGATTACAAGCCGCCAATATTACAATTACAGCAATATCTTCACAAGAAATTTCATTTTTCTGCAATATTACATGGTTCGAGAAATAATAAAAAGTTGAAATTGAATTTCTCAATATCGTTACGTATACCTATTTCTAATATCTTATTTTCCTCATCCTTTTCTCTTTCTCCAACAGATATATAGTGTTATTAATTCCTTCTTATATTTCGATATTCCACCTTTTCGAACTTTTTGTTAGACATTTTTCTCATTTTTTAACTTGTATTAATGTTTGCGAGTTGTTATAACTTTTATCTTGACTCACAAAATTATTTCTCAACTTTCAGTAAATAAACTTCATAATTTATCTGTAGATCCAATATTTATTTTCCTTCAATCGGACCTTTTATGAACAAAACTGAGAAAAAATATTTTAAATTTTAATGAATATTTACCTGAACAGTGTCAACTAAACATTTACTTACAGTAAATAAACATTTACTCAATAAAAAAATGATAGTTAAATTAAATTAATAATTAATAATTCTTGTATCTCTCGAATAAATGAATATATATATATATATATTTAATAAATATTAAGTTGACACTATTCAAACAAATAACTTATTAAAATTTAATATATTTTTTTCAGTATTGTTTTTAATGAAATTCAGCGATCGTTTCTGAGAAATAAGAAGTTATATTGGCGATTATTAACTATATTTGTAAAAATTTACGTATGTATATAAAAAATATTAATTTTAATATATACTTAAAGACGTAACTGGAAAAAAATGAAACAGTATTTGAAAAAAATTTGTGACACGTAACAATAAATATAATGCATAACAAATTAACATTCACGAAAAATTCTTTTAATAGACATATTATGTTTTCAATTTTTTTTTACCTTTAGATTTTAGATATTTCACCTTTTTGAACTGTTTATCAGATTTTTTTTTATTTTTAGATTTCATTAATTATTGGTATTATAACTTATCTCTTAACTTATAGATTTATCTTCTAGATTCCCACATAAATTAATTTTATTGCCTGTTGCATACTTGATACATTTATTTGTATTTTCTGATCAAGCTTTTTGTTATGAACAAAACTGGTTATGTTATTCGGTTAATGACATTCGGTAATTATTTCCGAAAATTAAGAAGTTATATTAACAATCACTAATTACAATAGTTATAAAGATTTACATTTGCATAAAAAGTGCTAATTGTAAGAGCTAAAAGATATGGTTGAAAAAAGAATAAATATGATTGTATTCTGAAAGATGCTTATAACTGGATATAAGATATAATGAATAAACATTTTTCAGAAATCATTAAATTTAATTAATTACAAATTAGAAAAAATGCAATTAAAAATATATAGAATTGTATTTTTCTCTCTCCATATTCTAAATATTTATAATATTTATATTTCTTCAATTATACAAATCTTTTTGTCAAAAAGAAACTTAATGGAATTCCACGATCGTTTCTGCGTAAATGATAAACAAGTATAAAGATTTAGTTATCCACCTATGTTATGTATCAATCTTCATATGTCAGAAAATGCTTGAAAAATAGAATTATTGATGGGACATAGCTGTAATATGTAGCGAATATATTCTAAAAAGCCTATCGATCCGGAAAAGATATGCAATAGTATCTTTCTTGTGTGAGAAATTATGTTGCATCGTTATATACCTATTTAAAACGAGATGTTATAGCGTCTTAAAATGTAGCAAGACAGAGAGAGAGAGAGAGAGAGAGAGAGAGAGAGAGGGGGGGGGGGGGGGGGGGGGGGGGGGGGGGGAGAGGTAGGGAGGGAGGGAGATAGAACGAATGTCTCTTCACTAAATATTAACCATACTTAATAATAAAATAAATTATTGAGAACCAAGGAACTTTGATTGCTACATAAATATTAATTGAGTATTTCTTGACACACCAAGAATACTTAAAATGGTTCTTACCATAAAAATTCATAATATAAATCATAAAATAAATGATAACGAATAAAAACGCTGCAATCATCATATTTAAATGGAAAAATATAGGAAAGATGGAAATAAAAAGATATGATGAAGATATAAGGCTCTGTGCATTTAAAATACGATAAATTTTTTCTTTTCATCTCATATGTTTACAATTATGTTGCAATAAATACCTTGTTTACGAGTTAAATGATCCGGCGACAATTTCCGCTCTTATCTTTCCTCTGGCCTACCGGACAACGAGGGAAAATTCTATTTGGCACGAATATCATCATACTATGCGGGAAATTGCGAGACACTGTTGTATCAATTGAGTGTCCCTGACAAACTTCAGGTAGAATCACTATGACTATTAATAGTGAAATTACTAGGAAGATATTCACGAGTAATTTCATTTTCAAACGATATTTGGAAATTTTATGATTGCTTTTACTAGAAATTGTGATCATTATATAAAGATATTTCTCTATATATATAAATACTAACTATCAATGTTGATATGTTTGATGACAGTATATAAAAAGTAATGAATTATGCATTGATAACAGCTATGATAAAACTATTCAAGTGAATAAACATTCATTTAATTTCCACGAAATTATACTTGAATATAAGGATGGAGCAAATAAATATGCGATAACCTTGTATCAATCCTACATATTTATCATTAGATAAAGTTATCTCATTTCATTTTCATTGGTAGGCGATATTTTACGTACGTTAGACGTAAAAATTATACAGGAAGTACATAACGGTATTTTCATATTAGCGTCATTTTTTGTGATAACTACTTGCAATTTCTTTTCGCATCTCTATTATGTATTTTCTTCTTTAAAATTTATCTTAAAATTTCTGATAATATTTTTCAAATGACAGTTTTCTTTTTATTTCTTTAAAATATTTCTGTTTTACAACTTTATTGTTACTGTATATAAACTTACAAAAATTTTCTAGATTTTTTAATGATGAAGACTTTATACCTTCGGGAAATAAGCGCGTATATGTCATTCTTTCTTTCTGCATATCTACTATCTATAATCTGTATAGGATATGTTTTTTAGATTATATGAATCCATTAGCATAATGGAAAAAACTAATTATAAACTAGCATATTTTTTTAACACAAGTTTGCGAGCTCAGCGATACTAATGGAAATACATATACATATATACGCTGTCGAGATAATCAAATTTAAATAATAATTGTATATAATTGTATATATAATCTTTATATAATAATTTTATATAATTTGTATATAAGTCTCAACATTTTATTGAGGTAGATAAAATATTCATATGTAGAAATTTTTCTGTGTGCTATTTTACTACTACATATACTGCTGCTATCATATGATGTTTTGGAACTTCGCATCGCATATAGCTTTCAACTGACATACCCGAAAAGCTGAGTTTCTGTAAATATTTGCAAGCAGACGTTGAAGACATATTTCATATTTCTGGAAGAGATCTATTGCGAGCTAGAATGTGTAGTTTTTGATAAGCATTGTTCAATAAAAGTACTTCAGAAATCGAATTATATTTATGACCGGAGCAGTTAACGTCGAGATTTTGTCTTCGTAAAACAATTATTGAAGTTAAAGTAAACGTGTAAATATGCTTCTTCTCTGTTAAAGCTGCATTGGACGGAATTTCCGTCTCATACTCTCATCTGACATAAACTGCGTTATTGACATAAAAATTCTATGATCAGATGTAATTAAATTAATGGGACATTAGCAATAAAAGTCAATTTTACCACTATGTGTGCGTATATGTAAAATGCTATTAAAATAAATAATTTCTTAAAAATAAATTAGCGCGTTTGTTAAATAAAGAAGTTTCAAGCTTCATAAGTGTATTATTTGCGCGACGTCTTCTGCGCCTGACTCCTAAAGCCCGTATTCTTTCCAATTCTTTGATTTATAAGGAGTCTTGGTTACTTTGATTTGTTATACGAATTTAAAAATAAATATTATAAAATTTAATTAATTTATTTATTTATTCTGAAAATTATAAAATATGAAAATTGATAGATCATGGCATTAATACAAAAATTGATATATAACTTTGTTATTTTGAATTTCTTAGATTTACTCATCTCCGATTTTGTCCGAAAATAAATAAAATTTCTACATGGCATTTGTAAGAAATTAGATAAATCCAATTACACCAGAGGTGTAAATATTTTTTTATTTACTTTTTTAAAAGAATATAATTAATTAGGCGCTGTCAGTATATTAAAGTAACAAATCAGGATATTTATTTTATTCAATTATTTTCAAATGCTCGACAAACACTTTCAAAACATTAGTTCACATGCATGTCGAAAACTGTTTGACTCCAAAATTTTTAATTTAGTTATGCGTATAATACTTCATATGTTGCAATATTCTATATTACATGATTTAGAAATAATTGTGCGTATTTACGAGCACAATTATAATTTTAAAATACAGCTAAAATATTTTTCTTAATTATTGGGTAATTTCTTTATAAATTTATTTTAGCAAATAATTCCTTATGTTGTTATTATTTTGTCGAAATATTATGTCGAAATTAATTGCGCAAATAGTTATCAATATTTAAAAAAAAATCAAAATTTCTGCAATTTTTGCAATTTAAATATATTAGGTGTTAAACTTAATTCCTGCCGTTTTTCCTCTTCAAAATTGATTTGTTTCGAAGGGAAATACCTTAATCAAAGTATTATTAATAAAGTATTATTAATTAGTAATAAAGTAGAAAATGGAGGAAATTACTTTGATTAAGGTATTTATTCATCTTTCCTTCGAAACAAATCAATTTTGGAAACGAAAAACGGCAGGAATTAAGTTTAACACCTAATATCTGTATAATTGCAGATTACAAATTAATGTTATACAAGATTTTATCATATAATTTCATAAATATTGACCTATCGAGTATGTAGTTACTTATAATATTTAGAATTTTGCAATAGTTTTACTGTTTTGTTTATTTAAATTCTTCGAAAAAAGTAAAACGTTTATAGGTGCGTTCCGTATTGCGCACGATGCGCATGATGCATCCATTGTCCTTGTTTAACATTTGGTGAGCAACAAGGGTAAACGATGCATTATGCGCATCATGCGAGAAACGGAACGTACCCCTTGTCTATTCTCTTTCTTTCTTTCTTTGTTCTTTCATTTTTCTTTTTATTCTAATTTCTTTGTCTTTTATAATCTTACCATAATTTCTTCCGTTTTTCGCGAATTCTATTCGTATCGCTACGCCTGATCGATTCAACAGATTGAACTGCATTGCTCTCTCCAATACTCATTATATATAATCCATGTTTTTCGATTTACGCAAATTTTATTACTATTATATATAAGAAATTACGCTCGCTAAGATATAAATTTAAATATATAATTATTAAATTGACTTGAATGGATCTAGGAATTTAGAAGTTTTTTTTATCTATTAACATCTTTTGTTATAAACAGATCGTTCAATTAAACTAGAAAAAAATAATATTTTTTAAATTAGATTTAATGATTTAATTAATTTATTAATTATAATATAGAGACTTTACGAAACAATATAATATCTAGTACTAGCACGAAAATTGAAATTATTTTATAATTCAGTGTAGTTGTACATTACTCTTATAAATTAGTTCATCGCATATATGTTAGATTATTCAGCGAGTTTTGAATTATAAAAGTCATCGATATCCATGAATCTGTAAAAAAACAAAATCACAATGAGAAAATAAATGTATATAAAACGTGAATTGTAAAAAGGTGATTGGAATTTCTGATATTTCTGAATTATTAATTAGTGTAATATTTACATGTTATAGTATATATCGATTAAATAAAATTCTTTCAGTACAATTACATATCGAAACTCACATTTCTGATATATTTTGAATATTGGTATGCAATATTTAAAAAACAAAAAGAAAATTTTTTAATGAACGTAAAAGTTTACGTTCATTAAAAATTTTTTTTGTTTTTTATTTCTTTTATTATTTTAAAAGTTTACGTTTATTAGCTTGAATTAATAATACTACGGTTTAACATTTCTATATTTAATAACTTCAGCTAAAATTCATTTTCCTAACAGCTTAAACAATCGTACATAATTTATTTGGTTCTCGCAGCTTTGCATTATATTACCGAAAATGTTGGCGCGATTATGTTTGAAGTTTTACTGCTTCTCTGTTAGAAATTGAGTGTGAAATATTAAATTGATAATTACTTGCATATTATCTTTGTTGAAACAGCGTCTGACATGTCCCGTGAGTATCTTTTCTCTGTCCTGTTGGGTAAAGAGACTATCAATGATATATGGGATAGATAAATAATATTTTATTTTGTGCTAGTACCCATAGTCATAGTCGTAATACATATTTCTAATGATATTATTATGACCATCATTAACGTGATTGTCGGCAAAACATCAAGGAATATTTTCATTTTTGTATTGCGAAAATCTGAATATTTTATGTGATCTAGAAAATACCGTACCAAATTAAACGTCATATCGTTTATCTATTCTTTTATTTCAATGAAATAGTCGAATATATTATATATAAATCTTCTATTTCTTTTAATTCTTTTAAAATTTTCAGAATATTTCATTAGCATATTTTCAAACGTTTAAATATTTTTTTGATATTTTTAAATTTTGTCCTTAATTTTTTTATTTAGTAAAATATAAAATATAAAATATCTTGATAATTTTGTTATAAAATATAAAATAATTTGAAGGAATTTTAAGGAATTCTTATTTTGCCGCTCTCTTTGTTTCTTCGTGAAAGATAGCTTCTCTTTTTTCAATATTCTTAACTCGATTTACTGGATCTTTAGTACGCACTTTATCTTTTTAACAAAGCGCGCAGTACTATTTCTTTCCTATACATCTACTTCCTCTACTTATAGTTATCGTATCTTTCCTGATTGTGCAAGCTTCATGATCATCTTTTAAAAGAACCAGTTATGAAGCAGTATATTCTCCTTTATTCAAACGAGAAGTTACAACGACAGAACTTCACATCACAAAGGAAGGTCAAACGTGTAATTATACGTATATATTTTAAAAGAATATTACATTTAATGTGTCGAAAATAACACTATTTAGCAAAAAAAAAAATGCGTAAGAATAAAGATAATTATTTCCCGTAGTTTTTTGAATGTTGAATATAATCCCGTTAAATTATTGTATTACGTTAAATTTTTAGAAATTCATATTTAAAATTACAAAAAGGCAATTTTTAATTATTTCAGCATATTGTAACTACGATATATAATATGGTGGAAAAGTTTTATTATGATCAAAATTAAGTAGGTTGCCAAGATTTCTAGCTCTTAAAAGCTGAATTTTTGTTGTATCGATCGATTATAATTAAAAAGATATTTGTGTTTAATGTAAAATCGAGATTACATTAACCACTTAATGTAATCGTGGGACAGAGTCCTCGAAATCATTATAAAATTCATATTAAATTTCTATGTATAATCCAATAATTACGTATGCAACCACGATAAATCATTGTATAATATTAAATAAATTCGTATATTTTACCAAACGACTTCATATGTAGCGAAAAAAATTATTTGTAATCAGATGAAATCATCTGATATCACGTAATTTGTGGGACAATATTTCAGCTAGTGGTTACCCCCTCGGTAAAATATATCACGTTATTAAAACTGTAATTTACATATATTTTTAGCATATGTAAATTATCTTCTAAAATATATAATAAAGCAATGCTAAAAGCTGAATTCTTGTTGTATCGATTATAGTGCCAAAGATATTTTTGATTAATGCAAAATCTGTTGCTTTGAAGTGTTGTAATTTACATATGCTATTTAGGGTATTAAAAACTTTTTAATTATATGTATTATTTAAATTTAAAGGTTTTCATACCGCTGAATATTAATCTATAAATATCAAAATTGACACAATGAGTTCAAAATGGCAGTAATATTATAAACGTCAAAATTAAATTCAGTAACAGTTCTTTTAATAATAACTTTTTAACATAATTTTATAATTGAATTTATTAATAATTTATAACTTTTTTGTGTGTGATATTAAAATTATATTGAATGATTTGATAAATTTTAAATAACAAAATATTTGATAGAATTTTAATAAAAACTTTCGAAAAAATCATTACTTCGATGCAAAAAATTTTATATTAATTTTATATTAATTATAAATTTTATATTAATTATAAATGTCTTCTAATTATAATCGACATCAATTTTATTTAACCTTAGCTACTAAGGTACTCACGACGATTTATTTATATTGCTATAACTTTTTTATAGTATAATTCGAACAGCTGGATTGAAGTTCAAAAAAACTTTAATTATCTATAGATACGATAAGCCTAGAAGAGCAGTTTTTTGCGTTATTATTCAATGTGAGAGTGTACGAAATTTCAAGAGGAGTACCTGATAATTACCTTCGTGTAATTAACTCGTTTAAAAAGTTTTCTGGGTACTCTTTCGTGTTTTATTAAATATACATTTGCTAGGTTTCAGATAATATAAAAATAAATGTATGAAATCATAGGATTGAAAAAATTATTTTATATACAGGTCCTAGGTATCCTAGACCACCCACACACCCCTTTTATCTCTTCGCAGAATAAGGTACAATTAAAAATATATTCAAACAATAATTTTAGGGTTTACAAAGATCTATTTACTAGTCTTATCTCACATAATTTGACCTTAAGTGCTAAGATTAGATCAAGCTCACATTGATCTTTTAAAATGGAAACCCTTATTTTTTATTGCATATTTTTATAATTTATTTTGAGAACTTTTCAAAACAATGTAACAAAATATTTTTTCATTAAATACTTTTTGAGTTATAAGACTTAAAAATTACAACACCACCGGCATTAGCATTATCTAAGGTGTTCGATTGATTACAACTTTTTAAATGTTGTTCAGGAATGTCAAGATCATGATCAATGCAATTAAAATTAACTGTACAATTTGAATTTATTATAATCCTGATGAAAATATAAAACGTATAGTGTGTATTTTCACCTTTCTGTTCGTTGAAACGATATTTTTGGGTCTCGGTTTTAGCTGATATTGCTGAAATGTTGATATCTACAAGCCTGCAAACAGATATAAAATACATATGTATCTAGGGAAGCCAGAACATATAATTTTCAGAGATACTGCACAATTTACACTTTAGTAAATAAATTTATTCAATAATATTATAAACTCAATATAGCTTGTTAAAATAGTACAATGATTCATTTTACATCTTTGTATATTGTAAATTAATATAGTTTTATTAAAAAATTATATGCATATGTATTTTGTTTTGATTATTGTGTATGTTAATGTATTTAAAGCTGTAATATTCAAAACTACCAATATTATTAGCGTTAATAAACAATTAATTGAATATTTATTTTCTGATAAATAATAAAAAGGTATGAAAATGTATCAAATAGAAATATTATATAGAATTATTATAATGTATCACGAGGAGGAAGGTTGTATAAATGAAAAATTTGAAATTATTGAGGCTGATCGATAGAGTAATATGAGTAAATTTGGCGGATCTGGGGATTCAGTACATTTGGTACATGATACATGAATTTCGAATGCTGTCATATTGTATATGGTTTTGAATCCATATAATCCCCATATCTGCCAGTTCCGCACGATATTATTATAGTTGATTTAAGATCTATTCAATGTATTGCTATATAACGTTATAAAGAGAATTAGAGAGCAATGAAGAAAGCTACCTCGAATATTCAACAGTATAATTATGTATTGGCAAGTCGGTAATAGTTTTATATTTTATATTTTTATGACCACTGACTAAATTAAAGGTCGAAACGTGTGTTTAGATTTAATGTAATTTTATTTTTATGAAATTACGTTCAATTTTGCATAAGCTACCAGCCCTGTTAGCTCGAATAGCCCTTTGATATTTATTTTATTTGAATTCTATTGAACCGTTATTTCTATTTATATTTTTAATTGTTATATGTAAAATATTATATTAATATAGATTATATTAATATAGAAATATTATATTAAAAATATTCACATATCGAAATCCAGAGTTTTCATATAAATTTATGTAAATCTATACGTTGCCGAATCTGGAGCATAATTGAGCGTGATTTAATTACGTTCATTTGAAATCTATGGTTTGCTTTTAAAGATAATTTGCTCTAACAAACCTAAATACGCTTTACCAAAGAAACTGTTACCTGTGTTCTCGATCGTTATATGGGTGAGCGACATACTCCTCTGGAATCTTGTCTCTGGCCCTGCGGACATGGTCTTGCAGTTGTTCTTCTAGGTGCATCTATAATGCTTGTAGGTCGTATTACCTTACATTCAGTGCAGGGTGTCTTAATCTTGGGTTGTGTATATATTACATCCTTATTCTTCTGACCGACTGTCAGTGGCACCAAGATTAACATCATTGTCACGAGTATCAGGAAAACACCACCAAAGAACTTCATTTCTAAACGACGCAATAATTTTTTTGTTTAAAAATGCAATTTGAAGTGCGAACAAGGATCGAAGTTCTCGCATCACTAATATTGTTAACTAATCTTTACCGTTTTTTCGATTCGCTTTTCTTGACTTTTCTTGATTTTCTTTCTCGTAACTTATCGCAAAATTTTCCAACTTTGCTTGCACTTAATACTTCTTTTACTCTGTTTATCTTAGCGAGTATTTTGCCACTGTGCTATTGCATGTTTCCTATTTATACTCAGATGTTACTTCCAACTATGCACTTTGCTTTATTACAATAAAAAATTACAATTATGCAGATTAAAGGCGTGCTAATTATCGTAATCAAAGTATTATCGCAATACTAATATCAATATTGTCAATAAACATTGATAGCTATTGCGTTCTGTTATTTTCCCGTGAAAACGTCTGTGAAATATTAATAATTAAGCGTAGCGTTTACACAACTCTAACAAACTGATAAATAATATGTATGTTGGGATAATATATAAACTGTTCAACTTCATACATATATCGTTTCTTATGACTTCCATCCAGACTATAACTCTGTTATAACTATAGAGGAACGTAACAGACTAACATCGATCTTGACATAGTTGTAAAGATGCTTTAAAAATAATAGCTTTTGTTGATCAATAAAAAAACAGGTTACTGTACATACCGGTGAACAATTTTATGTCTGAATAGAAAACTGAAAAGACACATAACGATATCGGAGGCTCGTATTTTCGTATTTTGCCGCACGTTCGGCATTAAAATTGGCTGCTGGCGTTTATTTTATGCTCAATACCGCCGTATTTAGACCAATAAATGTCAAAATCTGATAATACAACTGACCGAAAGAATATATTTGAGACAAAACTGATATGCATACACAGCCATTAATAACGATATATTTAATAATGTTTATTGTATTGTATATTTAGTATTGTATATTTAATAATGTAAACTTTTTTTCTATACGGGATAAAAATTATAGGAAGGTATTTTCACGTATTTTGCTGCACGTTTGGCATTAAAATTGACTGCTGGCATTTATTTCGTGCTGTCAATACCATGGTTGTATTTAGATCAATAAACGTTGGAATCTGATAATATAGTTGACCTAAAGAACGTGTTGGAGACAAAATTGGTATATACACACAGCTATTAATATTTTATTTAATTATAAAGAACAATAAGGCTCGATAATAGTAAATAAAACAAATAATTTGAAGAGCTACGAGCCAGAGAAACAAAGAAAGTATATTTTAAAAAATTATAAATATAAAATTACAACAGACAAACAAACGTTTCGACGCCGATCGGGTCATTCTCAATGTTAATAAAAGTTTAAATATTAGAATATTACAAACTGCAAATTATATAAGATTTCTATAACTTAATACGTGTATAGAGTGATGTGAATACGTAATATTTGCTGAAATGCTTGCAAAGACCTAGTTATTCTTGTTAGTCCTTCAATATAATCCAAAATTCAATTAATAATGGCATTTTGCTTGTGTTCTTGTAAACGTTGTTCTTTCTTATAAAAATGTTGAATCCAAAGTTGAAAATCTCATAGTAGTCGTGAAAAGCCTTGGAAGTATATTACAGCAGTGCAGAAGTTAACATAAAAAGATCTATAAAACCCGTATAAAGTAACCGTAACAGTCGGAGATAACACTATTATGCAACTGTGAGGATAAACAAAATTAAAAAAAGTAAAATTACCTTCATAAGTAAAGAGTTAAATCTCGTTACAAGAAGAAATTAACAATCGCTTATAGACTTCCATCTTAAATTGGAGCAAATTGCAATGAAAAAAAAAGATATGTTTGTACCTCTGGCTCGTAGCCCTTCAAATTATTTGTTTTATTTTATTTAATAATATTCGTTGTAGCTTTTTTTCTACGCCGGATAGAAATTATTACTAAACGTCTATTATTAGAGAAAAATCAGTTTAAATTCGACAATTCATTTGTCATTTAAATTTCAATACATATAGTGTGATGTGTAGTTTGCATAAACATACAACTCTGTAGGCTTTTTCTATTTATTGCCAGATTTTGTTGACATACATGATTTTTATTTGACGCGAAAAGAAATGAACATAAAAAAACATAGATAAAAAATATATTTTATTATGATAAATCGGGATTCATATTATAATTGCAAGTTATTGCGCAAAACACTAAAACAACTAATAAATAATATACATTTATAATCGCATTGATGGCGAAGTTTGTTTCTCTGATGCAAAGCGGACAAATAGCTTGGCCAATCTCTTGACATGCGTTGTTATGATATTTCACTGTGACGTTTGTAGGATTACACCGCTCGTATCGTTGTATCTGCAAACAAATATAAAAAATAATAGCTCATGAATGAATGATCCTTGTTTGGCGACATAAAAAAGGAATTATATGCAATGGTTCTAAATTTTTTATATTTTTCTTTTTAGATACACATACACACACACATTTTGCTCTATTGGTATATTTAAATAGCTATGGAATGAGCCGGAATAATATAATCGCTAAAATAAACATGTGAAATATATGCAGGAATGAAAAGGAAATGAATATACGTGTTTTTCAAGGGCAATTGTTGGTTCAGGAGCAATACCAAAAGTTTGCACGAAAAACATAAATTTTTGTTGATAAATGTATTTTTAAAAGACAGATTAAAAAATATATGTTAGAGATTAGAGATATTTACACTTAAAAATTTTATAAGCTATTTTATATGTGGACATTTTAATAAATTAATATAATAAAAAAATCTTTAAATGTGTAATTCTGTGAAGGAATATCCTAAAACTAGTTCTCTTGAATTATTATAAAACATTTGCAATGTTAACTGCAAAATTGCAAAATTGCTGAATCATGCTTCACTTTTTGTTTTAGAAATTTTTCGATATTTTTTTATTTGAATCACGTCGCTGATCGACGGAATACAAAATCCATGTGTCATGAAACACAGATCGGAGCCACTATCACATGTGACCGAGAATCTAGAATTCAACTATCGTTGATTTTTCGGTAGCAGTCAATTCTTTTTATTTCCGACAACGATGACAACGCGACAGTCATCATCGTCACGGAGGAGATTAACAACGTGGCTTAAATTTTCATTTTTGTGATATTCACACAAAACATTTGACCCCGATTCCTCTAAACGACGCTTATAACGTACGAAATATCTTCGTTAAAAGAGCATTTTCCCGCTAATCTCCTGTTATTTACAACGACGTCGTCGTTAACTCGGGAATAGTTATTTAATTTCTTTTTTTTTAAGTAAACGATCACCTGGAGTACGTGTTTTTACACTTTAATTCAAATTAATATTATTAACAACATATTGTACATTATTGATTGTCTTCTTATTTATTAATATCTGCGAACATTATAAATTTAATTATAATTTTCTGAATAAAGTAGATATAAATTAAATATTAAACAGAACATATACATACACGTTAAGTATGTATATAAGCTTATTATGACCGTATTTCTAAAAAATAAAGATTTTAATTAATATAACGCCTTTATAGCGAGTTTTCGGTGGAATTGCATATTTAAAGATTTGTAAAGAATAAAATATATAAATGAAATATATATATATATATAAACAGAGAAAAAATTAAACACAAATAAGAACGCATATGAGCGCGAGCGTGGCATAACAGAGAGCGCACAGGTCTATCATGCTAGAAGTCCTCGGTTCAAATCCCAGGAACCAAAATATTTACGCTCGTGTCTCCTCTTGGGAAAGGTCGGCAATCTTCCGAGAGTATCCTTACCCATAGAAACACCTCTCGAAAAATCCACCGTTTAAAACCGGCATTAAAACTGTAGGTCCCATATGCTCGTGGCAATTGAATAATCACCACAAGCATTTGAGAGAGGTGTAACACAGACCACAGGCCTAACATAAGAAGAAAAAGAAGAAATAAGAATGCCATTTATAGTCAAAGCAGGTCTTGGTACTTATAAAGAAACACAGTTAACTGATGAATCGTCCCCAATTTTAATAAGCTTTGGGTATGTTAAAATATAAACAAAAATAAGAAATACAAAAAAAGAACTCTTTTGAAAAGATCAGTTTTTTTTCTTTAAAATGAATGTCATCGAAACTATGAGAGATAGAAAACAAATGTCTTAAATAAAAGTAAAATGGTTTCAAGAATACTTCATAATCAAAATTAAAAAAGATAAAAAAATTTTTTTATTAAAAAAATTTTTATTTAAATAACTTTTTTATAATAAATATTATAAAGTACTCTTGAAACCATTTAACTTTTATTTAAAACATTTTTTCTATCTCTCATAGTTTCGATATAGTATATTCACTCTGAAATAAAAAACCAATTTTTTTCAAGGAGATTTTCATCCTCCCAACATGTATAAAAAAAATGTATCTTTTATTTTCGTTTATATTTTAATCTAAAGCTTATTAAAATGAGAGGGAGTGTTTGTTGTGTTTCCTTGTTAGTAATATTTATATATGACTATACAAATACAATTTTTAACCGTATAAATTGCCGATTCAATTTATCGGACTTAAAACACAATCATGAACTGAAATAATTATCTTACAATTAAATAAATCACGACTAAAAATATATAATCTTACAATTAAAAAAAATACTAATTGTATAATCTCACAATTAAAAAAAAATCGTTAGTCTATAGAATTAAAAATTGCATTTGTATATTCACATATGAATATTACTAACAATAAGCAAAACCTACTTTGTGACTAAAAATAGCACTATTCTCTTTTATTCGTAAAAAATGGTTATTAAAAAAGAAAGAAAATATATTAATCAATATCCATACAAAACAATATTTTACAACATTTTTTAACATAAAAACACTCTAATTGATTATTTCCGGGTTAATAACATCAAGAAATTTTCCCGAATATTCCAATTATCATTCTCTCCTGCAATTTCTTTTATTTTTTCCTTATATATTTCTTCCTAATTAATTTCTACGATCCTCGGCAGAATTACCGCACTTTGCCTTATTTACAAGTTATCTTACCTATAGTTTCTCTTGAAACTACTTCTTACGATTTTTCAAAAACCATCGACATTTTCCGTTCGCGTCATGTTTAGGTGGACACGGAAGAAGTCATTCCGGCACCGCTACGATATTTTTTATTATGAACATACCATCATTCGTCATCGGTGTTTTCGGAGTTGATTCGAAATTTGATTGAATTTTCTTTTGCAGCGGTGACGATGCGATAGTCATAACCATCATAGCAATCATTAATAATAACGCGATACAAAATTTCATTTTCGATTTTCACCACAGAATGCAAACCGTTTCAAAAATTTGAGATTCCGATAGTGTCCAAATAATGCATACTACTTGTGAAACATTCTCGAAAAAGCAGAAGCTTATACAGACGCAGTTGTTAACGCTGAGCAATAATGACTGATTAGTTTTATACCGAGGATTTCACGAATCAACAAAACCATGGTTTATGATAAAATCCATTATAGAAATTACATTATATTTACACGATACCTTGTCAAAGGTGAAGCGTATTTTTGACAAGAGATTATCACTACATGCATGAGTAATCTTGCAATATTTTGCAGAAATGATAACTAAATTCTAATTTTCCTTTTTCTGTAATTTCTTTTATTTTTTCCATATATGTTTCTTCCTAATTAATTTCTATGATTCTCGACAAAATTACCGCACTGTACCTTATTTACAAGTTATCTTACCTATAGTTTCTCTTGAAACTACTTCTTAAGTTTTTGCAAAAACAATCGACATTTTCCGTTCGTGTCACGTTGTTGGCCAGGTGGACACGGAAAATCCGGCACTGTTATGATATTAAATGGAGACATTGTTACATTTGTCATCGATGTTTTCGGAGTCGATCCGAGTTGAGTTTCTTTTAGTAACGGTGACGACGTGGTAGTCATCACCACCATAGCGATCATTAATAACGTGATATAAAATTTCATTTTCACCACAGAATGCAAATTGATTCAAAAATTTGATTTCAATAATATCCAAATAATGCGTACGACTTGTGGAACATTCTCGAAAAGCAGAAGCTTATAAAGACGCTGTATTAACACTGCGCAATGATTGATTAGTTTGATACTGAGGATTTCACAAATCAACAAAACCATGGTTTATGATAAAATTATTATAGAAATTACATCATATTTACTCGATGTCTTGTCAGAGGTGAACCGTATCTTTGATAAGAGATTATCACTACATGCGTAATATTTCGCAGAAATGATAATTATAAATTCTAATTTTAATTCTCACATATATATTTACATAAAAGTATTTAAAAACTGTAACTAATAAATTTAAAGGTTATACAAATTAAATTCTAATAATAATTTGCATTTTAATATTTTATACTTATGTTTATTATATTAGCTCTAATTGATTTATCCCGCGTGGTAAAATTAATTATATATTTTAAAACATTTTGTCAACATACATATAATTAAAAAGATAATATGCGTAATAGTATAATATTTAATATAATATTTAATCAAGAGCTGCAACCGTATTTATTAATTGACAACTATAACTATTAAACATTATTACTTATCTTGTTTACTTATTCACCTACTACCTTAAATTTTTTTGAAATATATTATTTCATATATATAACACTTCTTGGAAAATAGCCAATAATTGTAATCAAAGTTGTTTAACTTAAGGTTATCGAAACAGTCAAATATCATTTTGCATTTCAAATAGCATATGAAATTCTATAAATATGCATATGCGAGTGGCTTGCAGAAAGTATCTTGTCCACGAGATTGCGCGAATATCGAAATTATCGAATAATAGAGAGAAAGAGAAAGGGAGAGAAGGAAAGGGAAAAAGGAGAGAGAGAGAGAGAGAGAGAGAGAAGAAAGAGGAAAATAGAGAGAAAGAAAAAGAATATTACAATAGTTCTTTCAGTAAATTACTTGAAAGGTTAGAAATATTAAACAAGCGACAAAAGGTTTTATTTACTTATTATTGTTCAAATATTTCCAAAGCAAAAAAATTTGTTCATATTTTATGAACTCAATTCACAGATGGTTAATTTTTTATAGAAAAAACAAAACCGTTGTGCAAGAAACGATTGATTTTTATAACGATAGAATTTGGCTTTTCAGTCCAACAAATATTTGACTTCTACCGCGAATAAAGTTTCGCTTTTAGTAACGAACAGAGTATAGCTTAAAACAAGCCCAATATATCTCTAGTTTCTAAATTGGAAAAAAATTTTACCGGCCAGAGAGTCGATTTGATTTTTTCAAATAAAAAACATTTAGCTTTTAGTATAAAATTTAATTTTTTAAACGCGAATACAATCTCAAATGGAAGAAATTTGTTTAGTTTCTATACAGAAAAATTTAACTTTCTCTTCTTTCTAAAGTAAACCGCGTTTTTACTATAAGAGTGGTTTTTAAGAGCTTTTTTAAATTTGACATTTTTACTGTTTTTAGGTTTATGAAAAGTTACTTGCAGATTAAAAAAAAGTTAAATTTGATTGAACTTTTATAACAAGGTAGCTTTTAGGTTAAAAAATGTAATGTTTAATCCTAGAGTATAATAAAAATGAATATACTACCAACGTTTAACGTTCATAAATCCGATATTAAATACGTTGTTTCCTAAATCGAATCCTTTTTATAAAAGTATTTCCTTTATAAATTAACAATAAAATCATGCACCATTCGTTTTTTTTTGCAAAAATAAAATCGTTTTACTATATGTCCAATTGACATTTTGTTTATTTATTATTCATTTATGTGCTTAAATCTATTATTTATTAATTTTGAATACTACAATAATCACAAAATTAATAGCATACAAAAATTTTAAGATCGACTACGAAAATATTTTTAATGAATAACATTAATAATATTTTAGTGGTTATTGTGAATATTAATAAAAAATTTTGATTTTTAAATGGCCACTTTAAGCTTGAAATATTGTTTGAAATCAATAAATTTAAATTATATGAGTTAAATTATAAATTGAACTTTAAATATGATATTTTGAAATATACCAAATAATACCATAAGAATTTAAATAATGTTTATGTATTGACGTTAATAAAAATTTATTACACTAACCATTTAAAGATTGCGTGAATCTCATAGACATAGACCGTTAATCAAAAATTTAAAGAGCACTATATGCAGAAAAAACAAAAGAACAAACTAACCGTGTGAAACGTTAATCAATACAATACGCGTCTCAATTGCCCGTTCTTATCGTAACGATATCTCATCCCTTCTATCTCGATCTCGACGTTTTGTTCGGGCACGGTGATGATGTTCCTTCTGACTCGCTTTTTAATTTCGCTTCCGTCTTCCGTGACAACCGGCGTCTCTACCAAAATGGCGTCGACCTCTTGCGTCTTATCGGGCGCGATTTCTTCCACTTTTTCACTGTCAGGAGCCGGCGTTCTTTCAGCCATTGTAGCGATTCTTCGATTGTCAGGATCCTAAACGATTTTCGATAATCCTATTTTTCCCTCTAATCTGCCGTCAAATCTTTGAAGGATCCCTGTCTTTGGCTCTTCTAGAATCCGGCCGTTGCTTCTGAATATTAAATAATATAATAATTTTGAATTTTAAATAACATTTTTAAATATGAGAAAGAGAGAGAGAGAGAGAGAGAGAGAGAGAGAGACTAGGAATATTTATTATTTTAAATAATATTTTGAAATGTATTATAAAAAATTATTAAATCTTAGAAACTTGAATAACGTTTAAACATTTAAATACGGTTTTTTAATTAATTATTTTGAGATTTTAAATCATATATTCTTTAATTTCAAATTATATTTTTAAATATTAATCCTTGTGTCAACTGGATCTATTTCTCATATTCATTTCGACTTTTTTTTGAAAAAGTGCTTTCCATTTAAATATCGCCAATCGAATTCTTATTATTTAGATAATTTCACATAAATACATCAATTTACTTTAAAATATTTGAAAAGAAATTTTAAGTTTGTGAACATTAAACTTGACTATACGTATGTCCAATGCTCGGCTTACTACATGCATTTTCTACGTAGAAAGATGGAAAAGAGAGATTTATAGTTCAGTATATTTAGGTATTCAAAGAAACAACTTACTTGTACAACTTACTTGTACTAGAAACAAGGAAAATGCTGTATTTTAAAAAAGTTTCAAAAGTTTAAAAAAAACTCATAAATCACTGGAGAACGATATTTCATCTTCTAGTAGATTCCTATACTTTTCTTTTTGTTCTGCGCTTAAATTAAAGATAAGAACAATAAAAATATACACACACGATTTTTCTATTACACAATGTAAATCAACAATTTTACACATTTAGTATTAATTAATCTAATTATACTTAATCTAATTGTTCTTTGTACTCGCGTACTACAATTGACTTTTTCATTTTTCTACTGAGATAATATTTGATACGTCGCAAGAAGTCATCAAACTTTTATAATAAAAATACAAGAATAGGTGTAATACTAACAAAAATATGGTGAATATAACAGACTACTCCAATGAAAAGATGTTTCGGGATTGATCGCAAAGCCCTAAACCGGTTTATACCTGTTGGAAAAGAAGTGGGGGAACGTCGATCCCTAAACAGGCTGTTGCTCGAATATCTGGAGATAGTTTTAAAGGATACCGTTTTCTATCTTGTTATGTCGAAACTGATTAACGAGACAGAGGCAATAATTCTTTTACCTCTTACCGGGAATTTAGGAAAGAATTAATTCCTTTTAATCTTGATAAAATTTATTTCATGTATTTCTTGTATCAGTTCTTTACGCAATTGATCAATAGACGTTTACGTAGCACTCTACTACTAACAGACTAACTGATCAACTGACTTGACCGCTTCTCGTATCTTCCGTTCTGTTTTTTTTATATCCACTAGGTAGTTCCTAGGGAGAGTTACCTTTGTAGCCGCTTTATCAGCATTCTCCAAGAATTGCATCGATCGAATTTCTTGGAACTTGTCGACTGTGCCGTCAGGTTAAGATCATATCTTATTGTAACCGTTAAATTACCTAATCATTATAAATCTTATTTCGTCATTTTCGTCAACGTCTTTCTGAAGATATTACGTAATATTATTGAGATAACTCTTATTCACTTGTGTTATTTAACTCTTCCCGAGAAAAATGATTTATATATAATTATACAAAATTAAATAAAAGCACATATAATTATATGTAAAATTGACATAATTTATATACAATTATATGTAATTATATGTAAAATATGTCCATTATATAACATTTTTTTCCAGATTATAACAACCTGTAGAATGTGAAATTCCATGATGGGTACTCGGATGTAACATAGATATTGACATAACGTAAAACTTTGGAGTTAGTTGATATAAAGACTAAATAAATAACTTTTATAATTTTTGCAAATGTAAGTAGAATTTAAAAAATCTTTAGTTACATACATTTAGAATAACTTTATTCGACTTTTCAGACTATTTTGGTATTTCTCTACAGAGCTTTAAGAGGAGAAAATGGCATACTTTGAACCAAACTGCGAACAATATCCCAGAGAATGAATGCTATTAAACCATCATTCACGCTTTTATAGCAACGATTCATTCTTTTATCGTTTATTAGAATGACTTCGAAATGTTTCCTACATTATCGATTCGATTATTCGCTATTGCTGCATCGTAAAACTCAATATTTATGGTCTTATGTTATCGATATTAAAAATTTCTCTCTATATATTTTTAAACATATTGTTACATATAAAAACCATGTAAAATATTTAATCAATAAAGTTACATTCTGTTTGCGAGAGACATATTCGTGGAGATTGATTGGATGTTCTGTTTCAACGCTCTTTTTTAACGCTATCATTATTATTCTATTTCTCGAGGAAGCAGTATCTCACATTTTTAACGAATTCATAACATATATGTAAAAACATATGTGAATATGTAAAAGCAACATGCAATTGCATGTTTTTACATTTCCTACGTTTTACGATGAAAAAAGCTTAAATGAGAAAATTAATTCTTTTACTTACCAAAAATCGATTAGTAGATATCGCTCTTCAAAGGTCCTTTTCGATATTCATGATATTACACGTATAACAATAAATGTATTTATCTGGATACGTGTTATCTTTCGTCACAATTTACCACGTTTCTCACGGCACAATTTATCGCGCTGTCACTTCGGTTTACTCAAACGACAGTTTCGCGACGATTGAAATCGTTTCTTCCTGCCTGCTCAATACTCGGTCTTATCGGTTGCTATCAATTGGCAAACGTTAAACCTTATCGCAAATAGCCTTTGCGCTTTTTATTACGCTCGAAAACCGATTTCCCAGTTTCCGGGATTAGAGGAGTTCTGGAAGACCCTTCAGATCCAACGAAGCGCTCTTGGCGATTATTGCGGGACGAAAGGCAAACGCTTCCAACGCTGTCATCATCGCGCAAAAGTAAATTCGAGTTACAAACGTGGTCGGGAAGAATGGAATGCAGTTGTAATGGATTACAGTTAGACTCTGGAAATTGCAGTTGCCGCGGGGGAAAAGCGTAGCAGGCAAATACAGAAGGGCATGCGATCGATTGCTAGAAATTCCCCTTTAATCTTCTAGTGGCAAGCGGCGAAATCTCACGAAGTTTCTTCTATCAAGGAAGTACGAAGCCTCGCCTCGGTTCTGTGAGAAAAATGGTTTGGTTGCCGAGCGATTAAATCGTACGGTTAAATGTAACGAATGCTGTTACGCGCCTCTCAACGTATCTTACATTTTTTATAAACTAATTTCTCTTCAGACAATATTTATGCCCGGTTCTACCAATATAAGATTAACTTTAATCTCGGTTCAATTTACTCTTTATCTTTTCTAATTTGAAGAATTAGAAGAAGATAAACAGTAAATTGAAAAGATTAAAGTTAATCTTACGTTGATGGAACCGAGCTTAAAACTAATATCCTAATAAATCTTGATCCCGCATCTGCTTAGTCTCTTATTTATTCCTTTTTTATTTGAAGTTCTTTTCAAATTTCTGTTTTACAATCAGTTATTATTTGAGTAACCGATATGCAAAAGTAGTTACATAAAAAAAAATTTTTATGAAATATTGTTCTGGATTTCTTTAGTTACGAGTTGAATATTTTAAAAATCAGTAAAACAATTACGAATCTATAAAATCAAGGGGAAAAAGTGGGTTGCAAAAGAAATTAAATCCCCAAATCCCTATTGTTGTAAATACCGTTATATCTGTCAATCATGTTTAGTAAAAATGGGGGACACTTTGGTCCAAAATTAGTTAAAATACTTCTTCAGCTGCAAAATAGTCAAGTACATTCTATTTTAATAAATAAAAATTGTACTTCTCTTTCCACATTATACACGTTTTGTTAATTAAAACAGTAAATTTTTCTTAATTTTTTAAGAAACAGATCTTATTGATAGCTTGAATAAGAATGATTACAAGTTTATTCGGTCTCGCCAAAAAAATTTTAAATGAAGATAACGACTTTTGCCAATGGGTTACTCATTTCTGTTCAAATAGATAATTGTGCACCAATTCTCATTCTCTTCCTTTCGTTCAAAGGAACAATTAGATTTTCGATTTCAGAGCACATTGCGTAATTGATCATTAATATAATTATTTAACGAAATTCCATCTTTTTCAATTAACGATAATTTCTCTCGATCGTGAATAGTTCTCGTCAGCTGCTTGTAGTGAGCAAACCTCTAATTTAACTAATTGTCTTCATTGATTAAAGCTGATCAAGTAGATAGTTGTCTACACATTTTAGTATTCTATAAAATATTACAATGTGTCCCACACGTAACACAGCGTGATTGTATTAACCTCTTCAGTGGTGATTCAAAATGATCTTTCTCATCTTCCACCAAGTTTATGAACTACTTGTTACTCCGTAGCGAATAGACGAAGATCTTCCAAGATAAAACGTATTGAGCACGAAGCTCAGCACGCAACTGTTTCAAGATATATCGGCGTTGACAACAGACTTTACCACAAAACTTTTCCGGGTATACTACTTAAAGGGTTAAACCAGATCTGAGATCTAGTTGCACATTACAGGCGGATTTCGTTGCCTACTGACCCCCTCTTGCCGTTCGTATCTTAGCAACGAGTCGCCGAACGGGTGTAAACAAGACAAAGCTTTATTTCACAAGTGTTCGTACTAGAAGTACAATGAAATTATCTCCCTCAGTATTATCAGTTAACTAATAGAATTGTTTACATATTACTATATATATTGCGGAAATAAATAAATTATTATATTATTTTATTATAAATGTGTAATTTACAAAAGCTGAGTTTAAAAAAAAAAGTTATATTATTACAGAACTATAAGAATAACGATATATAGAGTTATTATTTAATAATATTAATAACAAAAAGGTTTTCAATTATTAATCTAAAATTGTTTAAAAGTAAAGTTCTTGCGGTTACTTCATATTGCTCAGAAGAATACAATTCAATGTATTCTATTATAATATAAACGCTAAAGAAACTGTCACATGCCCTGTTATTTTATCTCTGTTCTTTGTCGGTACACTAGAGTGCACTAAAATTTTCTTCTTTCGTCAAATTTTAAATATATATTCATTTTATGTTAAATACAATGTACGTACACTAGTTCAACTACAAAGAACTACGCAGTAAAAGTTCTTAATTGCCTTATACGCTGTTGATTTTGTGAATCCTTTAATTGATAAATAATTATTAATTTGGATTAATTATAGGTAAATTTTTTTTTAGTTTAATTTAATAATTGCAATAATTTTTTTAAACACAGACAGAATTCAAAGATAATATTAATGTTCAAAAAGTGTTGAAAATTTGTACGATATATATAATATAATTAATATATATTTTGAACATATCATGAATATTAATATGGATAAATAATATAGAATATTAATATATGGATAAAAAATATATGGACGTTATATAGGGAAGCCTTCAATTTTCATTAAATGTATAATTTTTCACGTCAAGTACAGTTCAGAAAATGAAAAATTAACTTTATAAATCGTTATTATGTATTTCAACTACTTCAAACATCGGTAATTTTTAAAATCCTTTTTTCTGTGTTTATAATGCTTTTTTAACAACTTCCATCAAACTTCTGCAGCCTGCAATTTATTGATTAAATTTGTTAAATTTTTATAACTTTATAGTATTCACTACTGGACATTTTAATGAAATTTTAAATTAGAATAAATTAAGACGTTATTTAAAATTAATTAACCATGGAGTGAGATATCTTCACTTGTCTGTATCTTGAAAGCCCGACGAGTCTGAAGTTTCGATAGGAAAAGATTGACTGAATTTGTCAAAGGATACTTTCACGAAGTTTGACGTTCTCATAAAATACTTCGAATATTCTATGCATTTTAGAAGTACCTTTCTCCGATTTCGTGTTATCTACACCGAGAGTGGCATCTTGATATTAGAGATTTAAGTAGAACTCGTTAAATAATTGTGAAATACGGTAATTCGTTTTGCAGAGACTTTAACCGAATTACTAATAGAAAACGCATTTCTTGCTACCGTCGGAAAGTAAATTCCGACGAGAGTGCGACAACGAAGAATGGAACGCGGTCACAATGGGCTACAATTAGGCTACTAAAACGGGGCAAAATTCCTGAGGAAATGTCGGCGTTGCCGACGCGCAAATAGAAGTCGACATATCTTCTCTCTAGTCTAGATCAATATCTTGGAGTGAAAACAACCAATGTGATTTCAGAATATAGAAGTAGAACAAAAGTAATATTATATTCACGGGTATATGAATATGTGTCCATTTGTTTGCCCTTAAACCGCGGAATGACGCGCTCGCCCCCATTATGTGTTCAAACAATATTATTGCAGATTGCAGTATAAATTAAATTTTCAAATATTTAATTTTGATTACCCTATGTCTTGAAATGAGTGCTTATTGAAAGTGGGATTAATCAAATTTTGCAATACAGCGAGGTCAAATTTCGAAAGTAAAAGAATGTAAAAAAGAAAATTGCGTATAAAATGAAAGTGAAGTTTGCTTTAGATTCATGCAAATAATGAATAAATTAAATATTTGAGTAGATTAATTTTTTTCTAAATTAATTAGAAGATTCAAAAATATAAATAAAATTTCATTAATTAAAAATAATAAATGAATAAAAAGATTACGATATTATTGTAGATTGCAATATAAATTGAACTTTTGAATATATAATTTTGATTAATCCTTATATTTTCAAATAAACGATTATTGAAAGTGAGACGAATCAAATTTTGCAATACAACATGGTCAAATCTCGAAAGTAAGGAAAAGAGCTGTATATGAAATAAAAATAAAGTTGGCTTTAGATGCAAAATTATGAACAAACTGAATATTTAATTAATTTCTTTGGAATTAATTAAATCAAAATATTAAAAAATTATAGAACATGATTAGTTAAAAATAATAAATAAATAAAAAGATTACTGCAGATTACCGTATATTAAACTCCCGAATACATAAGTTTGATTAAAGTCTGCGTTCTATAATGAGCGTATATTGAAAGTGGGACAAATCGAAATATGCACTGAGAAATCCATTATGTTGAATAAAATAAAATTTGATTGAATCTGAATTTCTTGTTTGGGCAAATAAATCCTTTGATTAACGTAACAAAATACGTTAATTGACAAATTTTGTAATATTGATATAAAAATTTAGTTCAATAAATAACATTGTTAATTGTGATGTGTAACTAAATTTTTGGTTGACATTTTATTTAAATTTTATTCACTAATCGAACTTATACGATAATATTATTAAATTTTCTTATTAATTTTACATCCAACAAAGTTGATTAGAATGTAAGAACTTTGAAGCCGGAATAGGAAACCGTTGACGCTGGTTGAGTCAACTGCAGAAATCCTATAATCGAGGCCCCTAAAGAGCTTCGCGTTGACATGAGCGAGAAAGTGTCCATTCGACACTATCGAGTCTTACGCAATTGCATTATTTATAATGTGTCGCATCGTATTCTTCTTACGAGAGAATGCTTAGCCGCGCGTCCTATAATTATTATAGCGGCGCGCGGCGACTCGTATTGCACGTTTAACAATAAATATAATTGTTCGAAAAACAGTGAGATAAATACTTTGTCATCGCTACTACGAAATTTCGTTTAATACAAACAAATCTATGCAACCAAAAAAATTTGATTATTGTAACATTTTATTTGTTTCTAACAACATATTTGTTGTTAATACAAACATATAAAATCAATCAATAAAATCGTTCTCAATCAAAAAATTTTTAACAATACTAAGAATCTTTATTTTACAAAAAATTTTACTTGATTCAACCAAATGGGTTTCTCAGTGTAGCGAGGTCAAATCTCGGAAATGCTGAAATAAAGTTTTCACGAGCTTTTGAAGCTGTTGGTAATTCCCACGCTTGCTGTTAAAGCACATGGACAATATATTTACGAATTTTTGTTGTCCTATTCTGACCATTTTGACTATTTAATAAAACATTTATGAGGCAAAAGACAAAAATAACGATAACTTTGGAACGACTTCATTTATCTTGCAGCTCGGCGCCAGAGAATTAAATAAGACATGGACATAACTTGACGCAATGAGATTATCTCGTCGAGAACTGCAACTTGGTATCTCGACATCTTATGTATTCCGGAAATACCTGAATATTTTCTGTCATGTCATTTTTGCAAAGCAAAATATTACACAAGTCTTATTTTCATGCATGCTCCATTGGAGTAATAATCTTTAGAAACTTTGAAAAAACTTGAAGAGCGGAAAAAGTAGGATTTAAGAGCAACTATGAAAAGTCAGAAAATTTTCAACTCCCTTTTGTTTAGCAATCTTATGCGTGCCTAGCAGCAGTCGTTTTCGCGACAACGGGAATACCATAGAGAATGTAACGCTTTGTGGAGACTACGACGGTTACTTCGTTGCGAGTGAAATTGTTTTCACGACCGCCTTCGCTTAGTTAGTTTTAACAGAATTTTACCTTCACAAGCTCGACGTATCTCTCTTTCTTTCTCTCTCTCTCTCTCTTTCTTCCTCTCTCTGTCCGTCTCACTCTCTTTCTCTATAGCTTGGTTGAAAATTTCATCGTAAAAGCCATACAAGGTGTGCTAAAACCGCATGTCCTTCTAACCGCTGGTATATTGAGGCATAAACCGAGAAAAAATGATAATTACTATAATAGCGCATCAGTTATGGAATTATTAAATAAATAAAATAAAATAATTTTGGCTAATTAGTGAAAGTATTAAATTACAAACGCAAGTAACAAGTAAAAATGACACATACGAGAAATAAAATAAAGCAAAGAGCAAAAATGCGTTTCCTTTAATTAATTGTAATTGAACTTTTTGTCTTAAAACACATTCGATATAATTATCAAAGTATATAACATTAAAATAGTATGAAAAAATTATAGTGACAGTCGAGAAAAAATTTTACAATAGAAAAATTGAATATGTGTGATTGCAAATTTATTATTTAATGTGCTAAGTTTTATAGAAATTCTACAAACGTTGTGTACTTTGCAACTAATATTTCATTCCATTCCCAAATAATAATAATTAACCATCGCCTATATACGTAACTAATAACGGATGCAAATAGAACTTATGCACTTTGATACGCCCTTGTAATGCGTATTATGCGTCATGTCTCGCGAAAGCGATTCTCTGATGAGTTACATATAGAATCAAAGAGACAGCGACGATGACGAAGACGCGAGGATGATAACATTCGGCACCGCGACAGCCGCGTCATTCCTTCCCATTGGGAATTTCTCTACCACCACCTCTTCCTCCTCCTCTTTCTCTCGGCTATCTACGCGTTCGTGCATCGTTTATTTCACATCAAGTGCAAGCTGGAGAATCTCCATTTCACTGATATGACATATTCTTCAGTGAGACACAGAGCAGAAACTGAATTTCTTACAATTTCGAATGAAACTCGCAATTGAAGCGTGAAGTGTTAATTAAAATTTAAAACAGTTATTAAATCTTTAATATTCTGTTTTCCTCTAGATTATTTTTAGTTTATTTATTCGTTTTATTTTGAATTTCATTTTGTTTGGTTACATTGCATATTCTATCTTCTTTGTTCATTTATTATTTTTAATTGATCGAGTTTCACTAATTTTGAATTTGCTGATTTATTATAATTAATTTCAAAGAAATTAATTTGCTTGAATGTTTAATTTATTCATTGCTTGCATAGATCTAATTTTATTTTTTTATTTTATATGCAGTTTTTTTTCTTTTTATCAATTAAATTAATTTTCGAAACATTTTATATCTTACATTCAACTCAACTCTTTGATATGAATTTAATTAATTTTGCAGTTATATTTTAATATCTATAACATTGGCAATAATCTTCTAATCTTGTGCTCGATTAAACATATATCTTTTTCATTGTTAAAATATTTTATTTATCCAAATTTTAAGATTGCTACACATCTAATTTCTTTTATTTCTTCAAGTTTATATAGATATTTTATACATATATCTTTTAAAGTAGAAAAAAACCTGACAGCTGATAAGTAAAAAATAAACTTAATAAAGAAAAAGGAGAAGGTGGGATCTACGTAAACTGTTATATAGGCCAATGACTATATGCGAGCAGACTAGGATCAAAGCCAAGCCTTATATAATAGAACCCCTTGAAATCTGGGTACCAGGAATTTGGAATTCAAGGAAGTTAGCCTCCAAGCATGTTAGGGCCAAGAAAATTAGTACTTAAGCAAATTACCATCCAAGCAAAGTAGGATTATGGTAAAGTGATATATTTAGCGTACACAGCTGTTACAGCCAAACACTTTTTAACCGGTCAGTTTGCCAACCTTTCTCGCTGACGTGACAACGGTAATCATTTCTCGAAAGTCCAAGTCCGGACTTTGGATATTTTTGAAAAATTTGAAATTGAATCTACATTCGGATAAAGTTTACTCGGAATAGCTGAAGAGGAAGATATAAGGGACAGTTACACTTCAGCAGATGACTACACGCGAGTGAGTAATCCGTCGAGTTTCCTTAGAGGAAAGATTGGCCAAGTTTGTCGAAGGATCAGCAAACTGGAAGGAAATGCAATCGGTCGCGAACACCTTGTATCCCACGCTTCACGAAAGCCAAGTTCTCTGTTCCTCAAGTTTGCCCGGATCTTTAACTCCGCGGATCGGGATAGCGTTATAATTACTGGTAATTATGTCAGTTCTATGTCCGACTGAAAAATCCACTTAACCAAGGCCATTCTGATTCCCGCTCTATTTCGCGCCCGGACGGTTAAACGAATTATCTGCTAGAGAAGAGTTAGCGGATCTAATTTGTAATACGGTAACCGGCCTGGGCTCGGGCTTTCGGCACGGGTCACCGCGCTACCACGGCATCGAGTTTGCTAAAACCTCCGAGGCACATGCGCACCTAATTTATACGTTTAACCGGTTACCTTATTATCTCCGACCTAACTTGCGCCGGAATTACGTGCCGATAATTATACACGTCACGTCCCGACATTCTTATAGAACAACTCGGGAATAATGAAACACATTGCACATGTGCGCTTCGCCACTTGCATGATGACGAGTAAATAAATAAACACAACACGAGAATATAGCGGGAGCAGATAAAATCAATTAAGGTCAATTTAGTAGATAATTCGTACGCGAGATTTATACGTAAAATTATGGGATAAAGAGAAAAATTATTTTCCTCTTCGGAATTTACAGCCAATTTTTTCTTTAGTATAAAGATGTATATATAAGAAAAATGTTAATGTAGAATAAAAATTAATGTGGAAAAAAAATGAAAATTTTCTGATAATAAAATTAACCCTGGCTAGTCCCAAAAACCCCAGCTAGTGCAATTTACTAAATTGAGACTTTTTTCGTGATTCTGAATTTTTCTTTTTCTTTGAACTTATATATCTCAAAGCTCCTTAATTCTATCAACTTTTACACGTCATGGATTTATTCCTTAATCAATTCTCCATCGATTGAAAAAAAAAAAATTAATTGAAATATATCCATTTTTATGGAAGTTACGGTAACAAATATGGATGGGGTCCCAGGGATCCAAGTGTGTATATCAAGGGTAAAAAAAAGTGTGTATAACTAGGGTTAAATACAATCTCAATATTGTAATGTATTAAAGTTTAGATATCTTCTTAAATAAATTTACATTAATTAAATTCATATTAAACAAATTAATATAACCGAAAATATAAATAAAGATATTTAAAAAGCATTTTTAGTAAAACGTGACGTCTGTGAATATTTTTCAAGATTAAAATTGTTTATTTTGATAGTAAAATTTAAAACGTTGCCGTTTTTAGTTAATTTCATTCTCTCATATACATTAAATTACACGCACGACACCCCAACATTTCTTTTACTACGTGCTTAAAATGTTGCTGTAATACGATTATCGAGCAGACACCTATATACATAGGATATAAAAATTTAAGTATATCGAACCGAGCATAATACTGATTTTTTTTTCTGTAAAATTTAGTACAATCTACTTCATCCTGTAAAAGCCTTATGAGTACGATCCTTATTTTGTGTTTTAAATTTAATTTTAAAAGAAACATACCTTAAATTAAGATTTTGTGTATTACTATGGTATTCGACGTTTATAAAACATGCAGCGTTGTTTCTTATAGAGAAACGACATGCTAAATATTTACTTTATTAAAATTGTACTTATGTATTTTCGATGTAATTGTTTATTTACATATATTTATTTGAAATTTAAAAAAATTAATGTAAGTTATGTCTCGTTGCGTCGTTTATTATGGATTGTAAGAGTATTTACGTGCACTTAATCGAACAATAACAAGACTCCGACTCTACTTAAGTTAATGGAAGGTGAAGTCGCGCTTTCGTGAAAGCGATGATAATTCGGAACTCCCGTTGAAACCTTGAAACCCAGGCCTTTCGCAGCTGCAATCGATAATCGATACGACCAATTTGATGAACACGGGGCCGAGATATTTCCAGCATTCCTCACCTTCCTGGCGATGAAGTATGCAGATATCATACCCCTTATAGAATCTTATTATAGTCCGACGAAAATTCTTATAGTTTAAATATGCCAGTATATACGGAGTGCCTCAAAAACAATCGTATTTTCTTTCAGCTTGGTTTATCGACTTGAGCTCAATTTCTCTGCCATATAATAATGTTATCTAATATTATAAATTGTTGCAATTTTGTAAAACTCTTAGATATGCTACGTCACAGTAATAATATTAAATCTCAAACTTTTATTAAAATAAGATCCGTTTTAACTTGTATAGATTTTTAATAAAGTTATAGATTATAAATAACAATATTAACTATATATAATATTGCATTAAGTATAAACAAAAGGATTGTGCCGAATATAGCATGTAATTCCATTTTCCGTTGCATTTTCGTATGATATTTTACTTAATCTGATTTCGATTTAATCTGATTTTATTTCATTGCACATGGGAGACACTTGTTTGTGCTTCTCACAGTTTTCAAATATTTATATTGATTGACGTTACCAGTAGAATAATTGGATTAAATGCTGCAGGAAGAATCCAACCAACAACCGCAACATTGTTAGCTGGTTTTTGCGCATATAGGACATGATCCAATTAACTATCTTCCTATATAAATAAAATCAAATTTTTGCTTACATTGGATAAGAAAGTTCAAAAGAACACAATATCATCTTGTTAGCATATATTCGCTATAAAAAGCTCAATCTATAAATATAAAATTACCAGTTTGATTGCAACAAGTTTTCACAAAAGTAACATGTGTCGCGGCAGACGGAACAGAAGGCGATATTAAATCAATATTCAATTTATTTTAATAGCAAATTTAGATATGTTGTAAATGTGCTGTCATATGAGACGAAGAGTTAATCTAAATAAAATACGAACGGAACTCAGTTATGCAAATTGATTTAACTGTTCGGAGAAGCTTTCAGTTCTATTCTGAGAACGACCATTCGAAGTCTCTGTGTCAACAGAGCGAGAATCTCTCTTCTCCTTTCTCATTTTCTACGAAACAATGCAGAGACATTAATTGTTGCTGGCCTTCAACATGGAAATTGGAAATATTATCCTTTGCGATTCAGTCCCGCTGTAGTTTGGACGAAAATTCTTGCAATTTCATGATAACTATGGTATGCGATGGTATATTATTACCATTTTCGTATTGCCATTGTTCTATCTACAGTTCCGAGATATTTTTAAAAAAATTTCTTGCGCAAAATATTTCCTCTGTCTGCAGCAGAATATAAAACCAGTCATTGCCAGTACAAAATTGTTGTCGTACAGTCTATAACAAAGGACAATGAAATAATGTTCGCAAGAAATCCATTTCCCGTAAAACTAGATTCTCGTACTTCAAAACCTAATATTGTGTTTAATATTTCTGGAGGTTATTTTGATTTTTTGTATAATATTCCTTGTATAAAAAAAGCTGCACCTTGATTATATTTCTTGATTTAAACTGATCGGACCAAAGATAATTATCTGTTTTAATACTTTTATTGTTTAATATTTTTATTGTCGTTTATCGTTGTTTAATACTTTCAGATACGTATATATAAAAAAAACGGAGCTTCATGCTAAAAGTTTCATGCCTATGCTAACTAAGAAATTAAATTTATTTAGCGTCCACTGTCCGAATGAATTAAAGCGCTTTTGCCATGTAGCTGAAACGTTTCCACTTCACTGGACTAAGTGAAATCACCATTCACAAAATACCCAAGCGATATGTTCGCCAGTAGCGAAAATTCGTTCGCAATCGCACGTCGGAAATAACATTGCTTTCCCGTTCACGCGTTTGAATCCAAAAATGCAAAATTTCACGGACCACTGCACGCAGAAATCATGGTAAATGTCGGACGGAAAAGAACGGGGCTATGTCGCTCTGAAGAATTGCAATATCCGTTTAAAGGAAATTTGTTATCAGCGCAACTGCGAACGCATCGTAATTCTTGCAAATCAAGAATCGATACCGTCCAACTATCGAAAGAGGGGAGTCGAACGGGTTCGTTATACAAGGTGTCCTAAACCTGGGTGCCACCATTATTCAGTGGCGAGAGGGTTAAAAATAATTACGGGTCGGGTTCGATAACGAGAAATTAATTTTAGACCTAGATAATTGAGAAACGATTTAGCATTGAGTTTCATAATTTTGAAGGAGCAGCGATATCTTTCACTGCGATCAAGTTTCATGAAAATTTCAATTGGAACATTTGTGCGAAATATTAAAAAAAGAAATTGATACGGGTTATACCTAAGTTCATTGAATTTTACCAAGTAGCCTGCTGATATTGTATATCTGTCTCTCATACAAAGTAACCATATTGCTTTTTATGTCGGAGGAAGGATTATCGGGTTACATGAGTTGAGAATCAGCGGAAGATATATTGCACGCATAATCGGCTGCAACACGCGCACTGTTGAATTATGTATCAGAAGACACGAAGCAAGAGAATTTGATTTGATGTTAAATATTAATATAAAACGAGAATGGAGCACATCATGGTGAAGAATTGAGAAAAAAAATTGCAAAATCGCGAAACAGAATTTTAATATTACCGCTTTTTTAATAACATCACTTTGAAATATGAATTTAAATCAGATTTTTAAATCTGCCCTTTTTGTATAATACAAATTTTTCTACATTTATATTCTGGAATTTGCTTACCCCTTTTCAAATTGTGGTGCTTTATAAACGTAAATAACGTACAGCGACCGGTCGTTAAGGATGTTTTGACTATACAATATCGGCTAAAAGTATCAGTCAAAAAAGTAGTTAAAAAGCCAATATTGTCTAATATTAATCAATTTTTATCACAAATACGCCCTGAAACTTCGAAAAACGAAATATGGCAGATAATATGGCTTATGTAGCCAAATGATCATATTTTGCAGTTATAGGTAAATAACTTTTAATTAAACGAGTAAGTAGATTCAAATGAACTCTTGCACAAATATTAATTATAATTTTATTAGCGTGTATGAAAAATTTAATTTAATTCGTAATGCTGTACTTGTTTATCAAATTTACAAATAAGTACTACACAAAACGATTTCACATAAAAATTAAGACTAGCAGAAAAGTTAAATAACTTTTAAACCAATTAGAAAATTGTGGTGAAATACTCAGACACGTAGAAATAATAGAACAATTAATGAATTTTTTAATTATTTTGATAATGCTTTGAAACAAACATCCTTAAAGCTCAATTCCTAAAGACGTGACGAAACGCGATTATACAAGTTTGCTAGTTAGGAACAGATGTTAGTTACTACTTGAATTGCGTAAAAACAGACGTTAGTTTCTACTACTAATCTAATTCCGATAAGAGCAGCGTCGACGTTCTCGCCTCCACGAGATTGCACCTATGCGAAGTAACCAACGCAAGTCGGTCGCTTAAATCTAATGTGTAAGCCTATCTTATGTACGTGGGGCCTCTAGAGTTTAATCGCAAAACGTTTGATTTATCGTTCGCAGGGGTACCAGCGGTATCGACATAGACCTCCGCCGGGTAGACATAGATCAGTGCCCGTTGCCTGCTGGATCCACACAGCTGAACATATTCGCCGCCAGCGACAAGTGCAAAAAGCGCACCACTGAGGTAATGCTAATTTCTCGTTGCGTTCTTCTCGAGGATCGATGTCTCCCGCGAGTGTCCTTCCTCGTGTCGGGCGCGACGTGCGCTTAAACGTACCGTACGGAATAGGGCAAAACCATCGGGGAGATGTTTTTCTGCGTGGCGACCGACTCTATTTGTAAATGCCACTGTCGACCCTGCCGCAGCTAACAGCTAGCATCCGCTATGCGAAAACCACTCCGCTCGCGCAGTGTTTTTCTCACCTCTTAACAAACCGCGCGCGCGCGCGCGCGTTATTGGCGTGTTTTACTTTTCATGGATTAAAACTCGAGAGGGAGAGAGAGAGAGAGAATGGAAGGAAATGCGTCACAGGTTTTTAAAATAAATGTTTAAGCTAAATTTCCCGAGATTATTGAGTTTTTGTGGTTTATATTGTCAGAATGATATTTAAATTGTAGTGTAAGTCACGTACTTTCCCTCGTGAATTTCTTGACAAATTTCGCGGAACGTTTGCGGTAGTAAAAGCATGAATGGAACCAACGTTAACTTCTCTTTGTAACGTGATTTGAAATTCTCCATTAAAATTTAAATCACAAATTTTTTAACATCTTCGTTATATTATGGAGAGATACGAGTCTAAATTTCTGAAAGTTCAGCTCTCTTCCTCACGTAAGAATGTAGGTAAATACACGGGGGAAATACCTGAAAATTACGGGAGAAATTATAGAATGGCGTACATATCGCTTGTCGGCCAACACCTTATGTAAACCCCAAACTTTAAACCCCGTGTTTTTTCGAAACCGCGTTTTTCCGATTCGTGGCAACGATAACTCACGAACTTGGAGAGGATCGCAATTTGGAGAGAACGTTTTCGAGCACACTTCTCCCCGTCGGTCGCGTGAACTGCGCGGGCTTTAGAAGGGTAAAACATGTTCGTTGTTATAAAAACGATATAAGAATCATTTTTCACGCTTTTTTACTCTTTCCCTTTCATGACGCTATTTTGTCTCATTTTATCTCTGTTTTTTTAATTTTCATTTTTATTTGTGTTTTGATCTTGTAATCGTAGATACTTATTTTAATGAGGATTTTTGTCTCATAACTGTAATATTTTTTAATATTACCTCATTTTTTACTTAAATGGTAATAGCACTACATAAATGAAAAACAATGAGTTTACCCGTTTTTAAGCTAAGTGCGATCCTTTTTAATAAAATGTTTTTAATTCTGCTGTTTTAAATAGCTCTCGTGAAATTGAAGTATTATAGATTACATTGGAATGTTGAAGCAATGATTTTAAATTATTAATATATTAACATGTTTTATGCTAATCTTAACATAAAGCTGAATACTGAATACTTTAAGTTATAATTTTAACATTTTAAATTTTTTCAATTTTCTCGTGGATAATTAATAATTTAATGTTTAGATTTCCAAAATTTGCGACTGTTTTAAAGATTAATCAATTAATTATTCTCCGTTAAAGCAATATCTAATCAAATGTGCTACGGGACATTATTTTAAGTTATTAGTACATATGTAGCGTATATAGATCGATTATGTAGAATAAATTTTCATTTGTGCGACATGTTATAACGAAAAGCAGATAAATTTGATAATCAAGAGGAACACTCAATCGTGTCTAGCCGGGAAATCAGCGAATTAAATCAGCAATAGTGAAACAATTCCGATGGATTATAACTATCCATAGTAACGAAAGCCTTGAACACGTCATCCTGATTAGATATAATTAATTGTTTTGTCTTCTCTATTCACAGTGCATCGCTATTCCCGGGCTTGGCTTCCGCCGCGGTAGTTATCGATGCGTTTGCAAACGAGGCTTCTACTACCCGGACACGAAATCGGACAAGAGGTACTACAATGGCACGGTCATTGAGGAAGAGTACGAGAGATTGATGATGGTGAGTAGTTTAAAGCCGGACTAATGTGTAAAAACAGCTCTCTATTTTACGCTCCGCAGAACGTTTAATGTCGTATTGTAATATCTTCTCTTCCTCAGAAACGGAAATTACTTTTTCACAGAAGTGGCAAAGTAACGTTAACAAAATATGTAGGGTATTTTGTTTTCATCAAGTTTTGATAAGCATTAGTCTTTTAATTTCAATTTTCATTGTAAGAATAACTTTTTTACAAAAATATAAAGTAACGTACGTATACTTTCAATTGATAGAAGAATCTATCATTAAAAAAAAAATGGAAATAGATACAGTGTATCTATAAATTTGTGAAAGTTTACAAAAACAATTGATTTTTAAACAAAAGGAGCATACAGCCAATACGCCGGTTATTTGTTGCGATGTAATGTATTTAAAATGATCTTTACAAAATTAAAATTCATAAATGTTTCGGCCGATATTCGGCCTTCAGCAATATGTTCTCAAATACAATTTTTTATGTCGGAAATTATATAAAATAAAATTTCTATTTAAATATGAAAGAATAAATCTCAATCATTTATAATATATGATGGTCATTTAATATAAAAAGTTGAATGTATCGTAAAAAGTTTTTGTAAATTAGTTGATTTTTGTGTGACTGTTAATATTGGTCGGTTATCAATTGTAAGACTCCGTGTCGTAAAGAATTTCCAAGTTCTGATAAGAATTTACAATTGAATATTTATATAAATTTTCATATAACTTTTTATATGATCATCATTTATCATTTTAAATACATTACATCGCAACAAATAACTGGCGTATTGGCTGTATGCTCCTTTTTTAACTTTTGTTTATAAGTATTAAGCTATTATTTACCACTATGTTGGAAATGATTTTTAATTAAAAAAATAAATTATAATTTTTCGTTGATGAGTTAAATAACTTTTTGTCTTTATACGTACTAGGAAAAATGTTTTGTTCTATAAACCAAAATTTGGTTGTAACAACAAAAATTTGATTGAAATATATCAAACTAAAATTTTTTGCTAAAATGTACTTAATAAAACTTTATATGAATTAAATTTAGTTGGTATATACAAATATTTTTGTTATTTACAAAGTAGAGAAATTATTTTGCAAAAGTAAGTACATTTTTCGTTATATAAATAAAATATTTGGTTGCTCTTAAAAAATGCCTCAACTAAACAATTTTGCTAAAGGCTCCAAAATTTTTTTTTCTAATGTGTGCCAGTATTCAATTACGGTTGGGCCAATTATTTGCTAAAAAATCGGAGAAAAATATTCAATTGTTCCCAAGTGTTTAAAAGTAAAATTGATAGCAGATTCTGAATCTCTTATTAAAATGTAACCCAGTATATAAAAACGGAAATTATACCTATAAATTTGTGAAAATTTACGGGAACAATTGATTTCCGATTGAAAAATAAATCATGATTTTGTCGATAAGTTAAATAACTTTTTGTTTTTGTATGGCAATTATATATGACATTTGATAACGATATGCAATTTGAAATTCATTTCCATAAACTTTCGATAAATTTAGTTCGCCGTTACCGCGTACCGTAGAGTGCAGTTTGAATGGAATATCCAGCTGATATCAGACTATCGCGTCCCATTTTCCCGTTCGGTCCTCTGGCTTCAAAAACAGGATCGCAGAGTGGAGGATCGTCGCGACAGCGCAATTAGATCGTCGCTGGCGGCAACGGCGCGGCGTTACGACGTAACGCACGTTACCGCGCATTCTATTACGGCGCATGGCGGAGAAACGGCGTTTTTTCCCAGTGCAGTTTTCACGTCCGTCGGACCAGCCGTCACTTCTGTGCTCGCAGAAGCGAAATGGGTATTGACAGCGAGGCGCGATGGCATCTATTGTCACCGCGCGTTACGTATCTTTTGTGATTTGATGGGCATTTCCATCGCGCGCGCGACGCGGTAAAACTATTTTCCAGTCGCACCCTTCAGTAGTTGGCACGACCGTTTGTAACCGCAAACGGTTACAATGGGTGACATCTCCTCCGCCAAACATCCTTAATAACCAGGAACCTGGAATATTAACGATGTGTCATCTTTTTTTTTTTTGGTGACCACCGTGGGCAGCGCTGATGTGTGCATTGTCGATTTGAAAGAACGCCAGAAAGTACGCTCGGAAATAATTATTCTTCACTTTTGTACAGAGGATTTTCTGTCCTTCCCATTGCGAAAGAAAACTGGGAAAAAGAAACTCGGAATTTAATTTATTTTTTCTTTTATTAGTCTTTTATACGAATTATCCACTAGTACATTTCGCACGATAAAATATCTTTTTATGTGTGATCTTTTAGACGTTCGTTGTCCTACAAATCAATCCTTTAAACGTGATTTTTTCTAAATTTAAACAGTATACCTATACTATATTTTTTAACGTCGTTCTGATTGTAAAAATAAATTATTTTGTACATGATTTTGGAAAAAATTTTTCACCACTTTATTTTTCAAGAATTACATTTTCACAATATATGTCGATTTTCATTAATGCTCGGACATTTATGGTAAATATTACGAAATACTAAAGAGAAAGGAACTTGCGAAGAGAGAAGTATGATCACATAGATAAGATGTTATCGATTTAGAATAGAATTATATTCGAATGAAATTATATATTTGCTAATTATAGAATTGATTTAGAATAGAACTATATTCAAATAGAAAATTATAGTGAATATGTTAAAGTATTCACGCAGAGAAGATTTTTATTAAAAAAATCTTATTTTAAAACATTAATATTAATTAGCAATTTATCAACATGTTCCACGTACGCCGCGTGAGTCATCGGTGAACCGGTGAACTTTTCGTTCAGGCTTTTTGATATAAAAGAAACGTATAATTATAAAATAATTTTTTACATATCATACATATGTAGATACATAATTATGATATATGATGCAATATTAGCTTGTTATGCTTCCTTTTTTATAACAATTTTTATAATTGTTTTAATCGTTTTATGAAAAATATATATTTTTTAACAAATATAACAAACGCAAACAAAAACACTTACCGGTAACTTATGTGGCGTGGTGATAAAATTATGTAAAATTGTCCTGACTCGGAACTTATTAACAATGAATACGTTGCCCTAATATAAATAAAAGAGCTTCGCGAAAATAATTGTTTTCATAATCTCAGAAATAAATTTCCCGACTGTACGAATACTTTTTATGCATTTGAATAATACAATTTTTGCTTATTATTAAGATAATATTATTTCATTACACATCTTTTCAGATAAAATAATTTTAAAAAATATACACTGAAAAATAGATTACATGATTCAGCAAAGTTACTACTATGACTTGCTGCGCAAGTTCAACATTTATAACTACTAAAAATTGGATGATCTAACAAAGGAATTATGTCTGTAAGCAGCGTGAGTGTTGGAATACTGAATTATCAGAATGCTAATTCAGCTAATTTTTGGCTACAATGAAAATTGCTAATGTAACGAGATTTCTTCATTACAGTAGTAAAAGTATATGTTGTCTCAGCTAGCATGTTTTGTAAAAATTTTAATCTGTATATTGGAATAATTTTTATAGAAAGTTATCTTTTCTGTATTAACAATTTCCTATACTATTACAACAAATATAATTATCTATAATCGTTAAATTCATTCAGATATATAACTTTGTTGATTTAACATAAAAAAATAGTGTCCGTATATGTTACGGCTGTAGATTTGTTGAATCGATGAAGTTTTTAGTTAGTTGTTTTAATCAATCTATTTTCCGTGTACGATCTATTCTATTTTTTATTAATATAAATTGTTAATTAATATTTACTTTTTAAAAATAATATTTTTTAAAAGAGATCTGTGTGTGTGTGTGTGTGTGTGTGTGGGCGTGCGTGTACGAATACTTTTTGCACTCACTGTATATTCACTAAAGCCGTAATTCTGATGTCAAATACAAAATGTATTTGTAACACAAAATTTGAGTGAAACAAAGAAAATTGATGTGACTCCAATATTTGTTATCGGAAAACAAAAAAATGTCTCTTTTAATCGCGATGACTAATTTCAGGCTTTGCTTTCCTTTGCAGAGAGAATCCGTTTTTGAGAAAAATAATTCCGCGTTTGTCAATAGGGCGAAAAGAGCCAATATGCCGAGAGCGGAGTATTCGAATGCCTGCCATGTGCCGAGGGGTGCGAGTCCTGCGAGGATGGCTCGCCCTGCGTTGTATCCCTGAACTGGCTGATGCGAACGGCGATACTTATCCTGGAGTGCTGCATCATCGCTTGCCTGCCAGCCGTCGCTCTTTTCACATGGAAATACGGGCATGTAAAGGTAGGAGCCATGGCTCTTTAGGTTCTTTCCAATCCTATCGATGGTATCGTTTTGCCGGAAAATAGTGGAGATGTTCCGCTTCGTTTTGATTTTTGATGAATAAAACGTGTCGTATAACCGGCGCTCGCTCCTCTTTAGCCACGCTCTATATATTTTAATAAATATATTCGAAGGAAAAGTAAGCGAAATAATATTAGCGTGCTTTTCACCTTTTCTGTTAGAAAGAGGTTTTTTCTAGCAGTTTATAACAAGTATCTACTGCTTATAATTAAGCAAACTGAGATGAGGCAATACAAACTCCAACTTTTATATATATATATATATATATATATTTCCTTTTCAGTATTTTACGATATTACCAATATTTATAAGAGAATATTCCTGTTTATTCACGGGAAAAAGGTTTTACAAGTTAATCTTTATATTTTTCGCGAGTTCAGAGCTAATTCATTCTCAAAGCGTAGTATTCCACGATGTTATTAGTAGTTACAGAAGGAATTAATATCCACATGAAAATTTGATTTTTCAATAATTGAAAAATATTATATAAATTTAATAAAGAATACTTAAGTGAAATTTCATTATATTACATATTAAACTATACCTTGGTTGTATTAGTAACTTGAAGTTCTAATAAAATAAATTTTTTTTAATTTTCAGTTTTTTATAATCATGAAGAACATGCTACATGTTTAGATAAATGCATTATCATATTAAAAAAAATTTGAAAATGTAGACATTATTCCAGATGGTTTTGCTCAAGTCTTACTCAAGATGATTAAAAAGAAGATGAAAATATGACTGTTCCTGCAAAACTTGAAATGAACAATTGTTTCACAATATTTTGTAATTAAAATTATTTGTTTTTATTATTTACAATTAGTCTGTACAAGGTATATAATTTTTCTTTTTAGTTTGTCACATTTTCTTACTGTTATTGACAAATATTTTATAATTACAAATATATGTTGATTTTTCAATGATTAGACATAGTTATTGGAACAGTTACCTTATTATCTTTCAAAACGTTCGCACAAACGAGTCAATAAATTTCTAAAATTGCGATAGTTAATAGAGAGAACGCGTTCTACAAGCATATAAATCTCTAGTCCGCACAGACAAAAGCCCAACAAGAGCCCAAGTAATGTTCGTAGTGAAATATCTATGTAGATGACATTCCGTCCAAAATCCATTATTTATGCAGGAGCAAGGCTGCAGTTAGACGGTGTTTAAAACGACGTTTTGATTTATTTTGCAAAAATGAGTTAAATTCATAAAATCCTGCGAATTAGGTTATACATTATAAATTATGCATTTCAAACTCGATTTATTCCGAACTACTTGACGCGCAAGTTTGGGCGTATCCAAGATTTTTTTCGAGGGAAGGAGAGTTACTGGTTAATATAATTCTGGTTATCACATAAATAGCAATTTTTTGCGCAAACCAATTGCTTTTTGGATATTTTAGAGTTTTGAATGTCCTTTTCTCGTTCCTAATTTTAAATATGAAAAATTAGGTTTTATAAATTATAATTTTTATCATAGAGCTTTTTGTTAAGTATCACTTTTGTTCTTTTTCTGAAGAAAGTTTAGACAAAATACAGTTATTAAAAAATATATAATTGTATGAATAAAGTGTACTTATAAATAATATTTTATCACATATATTTTTTTTGGCTCAAAAATTTTGCAAAAATTGTTTTTATACTTTTCAACTATTATCAAAGTTAGCTCTAACGTAAGTTTCCAGAAATTGACAACATGATCGTAACAGGAAGAAGAAAATATTATATTTAACAATATTTTTTTTACAACAAAAAGGTTACTTACAATCAAAGATAAAATTGTATTTTTTATAATTAAAACTGAAATATCCGCTCTCCTCCCTTCTGAATACGCGTTTATGCGCGAGTAATAATCTCATTTTCGAATAACACACTGTCTTTTATATTTCAGAATTATATATAAATTTTTACGCTTCAGCAGCAGCGTGATATCCTATCTTTTTCTCTCTGCACGAGTTCCATTCTCAGACTTCTGACATGTGCAGACCGACAGACTCGTTTGAACAAGGATAATATCTGAACGCTGTGACAAAAGCTCGGCGGTAGAAGGAAAGTGCCATTGTCACATTATGTCTTATCTTAACAGTCGATCGGATAAATCGAGGTCAACACGTTAATCCTGCTCTTCTTAGATCACAGTCTCCGATATGGCGCGTGATTATTCGAAAACCTCTTATCACACACATATCACAGGTGTGAAGGTACAGGGGATTATGTGTACGAGGGTCTCTTTAAACGATATCTAATGAATGAGTGTTCCGTGATCCAATAATTATGTCACGACGCCTATATATTACGTAATTGTGCTTGCGTCACAGTTCGAAATTATTATTCTAATAATCTGGTGTCGACTATATTATTTATTTAAACACTCACTTGAACGACTGTCGTCCTCTTTTTATTTATAAAATTATTTAAATTATATTATTTGATTTATGAAATTACTACTTTTATGTGTAATAAATTTATGAAATTGTCTCAGTTATATATTCAATTTTAGTATTTATCTGAATAATTATTGACATCCTTTCAAATTATGTAAACGACGACGGATACAGATAAAGTTTCGTACGAATAAATTGAACTGGTAAATAAACATCCAGTTCTCGCTCAACTCTATATTCAGATAAATCCGTTTTTCGATAAAGAGCTTATTCTGAATATCGGCTATCGGTTCTCTTTCTTCTTCGTCGCTGACTCTTCAAATAAAATTAGAGCCCGTCTTCGTATTAAAAATTCGAGGAATCCTTTCGACCGCGAGGTGTTAATTAGTCTTTCTGAGCTCCCAACACCTGCATTCATTGAGCCCTTGGGCTCGTGAAATAGCACCTCAGTCTTTGCCTTTAACGAGGGCGAAACGCGGCGCTGCTGTTCGGCTTGTTCTGGATATCAAAGAGGTACTCTGGGATCCGACACTAATTAACGCAATAATGGCACGTGGCGAGCTTCCTGCTGTTTTTGCGATGGTAATGACCTGGGCATTTCATTTCTCCATTTGAAAAAGAAACTAATGAAGCCGTCGAAGAATTTCGAAATAAGTAGGATCAACGCGTGCATATCTAAGAAATGTTTCGAGAAATATAAAATGGGAAATTTCTTTCATTAAATGTTGATTTAATTTCCTATTAAACTAATTAGTTTTAAGCTTTTGCATAATCCGTTGCATAATCCGTTTGTTTTTGGTAAATATTATACCTATCGTATTCTCTCACTTCAAAAGTAACACAATTTAAAAAATGTAACTTTCGAATTATTACCATAAACGAGTTAAATAAATATTATCCTGTCAATCAACAAAAGTGAACTAATTTAACTTTATAAAAAAGTCAAGATCAATATAATTAAAAAGAGTGATTATAAAAAAAATCGTTAAAATTATAGCAACTAAAAAAAGGAGGATTATGAAAATTTAATCATGTTAAGAATATATTCTTTTTGCTGATATTATTGGATTATAGTGAATAATTTTCTATCAAATTAAAAAAACATTTTTTCTCCTTTTCTGAACGTAAAACTAAATTTTTTGAATTATGTCACTTTTGAAGTAAGGATGCGACATGTTCCTTGCATTTTTTATGTTGCTGAATATTCAACAAAGTTTCTTGGAGTTTCTCGGTACTGGGGGATATTTAGATATTTATAACACAGAGAATATCGCCGCATCTTTAAATCGTACGTACATATCAGATGGTGGGCAAGGCATAAATCATCCCATGTGCATAAAATCAGCCGCTTTCCCGAGATAATTGCGAAATTGCAAATGCGAAAAAGTGACGAGAATGATTCTAGTGAGGACCCGTTTTAATTGAAAGCGGCGCGATATGTAAAAGGAGCTAAAGAAGAAAGAGAGGCGGTAGTGATGGAGATTCTGCTGTACGCGCTTTCAACGATAATTTTGCGGAATTTGCGACGAGTCGCCCCGTTGAATTTCGCGCAGAGAGAAACGGCCAGATTTGCTGTGGTACACTGTCACCGTAATCCCGAAATTGGTAGCGCCGAGGCATCGTCGCCTACAGAATAGGGCTCCCTCCTGCCTCTTGATTTTCCTCGGATGAGATCCGAGTCTGAAACATGCGACGTGTTCTGAGAATCCCGTGCATTAAAATTGCGCGTGATGTCCTGTAAGCTCTCGTAAAAAACGATCCTATGTCAGATAAAGGAAAGGTATTAAGTGTATCAAGGAGTGCATTACCATGTATAATTCTCGTATTAGTTAAACAAAAATTAAGTACGGAAATTGTTTAATCAGTTTGACATACCGAAAGAAGTTGTATAAACGCGTCATAAATTTTCCCATTTTCAAAACTATTCCTCTCGAAGATAAATCCTTAAAAAATTTTGTTCCATGTTCTTTATTTTACGACATTTTTTTACACGAGAGATCCTTATGTTTTCTCTTGTACATGCATCCTGTATGCGATAATAAAAAATATGATAATAATAAAGATATTTTAGAAGAAATTTTTGAAAACAGAAAAAAATGAATAATTTTATTAAAATTAATTGCGAAATGTTTCAAATTATCATCGCATGCTAATTAAGAAAAGTAGGATTAATATCTTTATTACGTATGACGTAATTAAAGTCAAGTATGTTTTAATTAGATTTAGATGACAAGACAAAGGCGGACAGAATAATCGCTTTCTTCCTTCCCTTAATGGCTCCATTAATAAATCTGAGTTGGAAGATAAACGGCGAAGCGCGCAAGCTTAGCTCAAGCAAATTCGGTCGTTTGATGTCGTCCAGCAAGCATCCATATTCGAGTTACGATTTACAAGCTTAATATCGCACCGTAATCAGTCTTATGAAGTGCCAGACGGTGTGTATATATATATATATGTGTGTGTGTGTGTGTGTGTGTGTGTTTGTTTTGTTGTTGTGTGTATGTGTGTATATACTCAGATAGCATATCCCGACGGTCATAATAATTGTCCTCGTCTGCAGACATAACGCGAATTATTTCAAAATCAGACTAATGGAACTTGTGTGTATTATAAGGGATTCACGCTAACTCTATCCGAAGCTCTTTTAAGTGAAACACAAATATTATTCTCTTCCATTTCGAGATTGCTCTGTTAAGAAAGAAAGAATCGAATAATCGATGAACACTACTTTAATAAATTAACGCTTTAATAAAATCCGCTTTGGCGGTCGTAGAATTAAAACAGGGTATTTTAAGACACGTGTGTTTTAATAATCATGAATTCGAAAGCCCTCAAGGATTTACTAATTGAAATGCCATTCTCCGCGATCAATCTCGTGTACAAATCACCTCTTAACGGACGATCCGAAGCGCCGTTATATTAATTCGTGTTGCAAGTTGCTTCCGCGATATTCTGTTCTAGTTTACACTCAAGTTCATGCAATAATAACACCCAAGTTTGTACCATAAATTGTATGAATTTCAATCACTACCGTATTCAACATTCGCATTAGCTATAGTGTTTGGAATTTCACAGCTGGCAAGCTTGCTCATGCTCTTCCGACGCAATTAGAAATTTTGCAACGAGAGAATTTGCAATTTCTAATTACAACTGGATAATCATTGTCGCTAAATAAGGGATGGAAAGAAGCAGATTGCTCACAATTTGTCGACCTTTAACTTACGTAGTCGATATAGAAAGATACGCTTCGAAGAGTTCGCGGATGTTGCGCAACTCTCTAGCAAAGCAGTTGGAGCGATCGTTTTTTGTTGGAGAGGTTGTTACAGAGTACGTTCGTCTCCCGAAGTTCGCGAACTGCAGCAGGTACGTCCTTCCTGGACTTACCGCTTCGGTAATTCGTGCAAATCGCCTTTTGCCAGAAAGGAAACTGCACTTTACTGCTCATAGAACTAATAGCCTATGCAACTCCCTACGGGGGTTAAGAGCGTGGTTCCAGTTCCTTTCTCCCCTTCCTTTTTCTCTCGCGTATCCTCGCTCTTTTTATTTGTCATCCACACAAGATGGAACACGGTGCAAAACCGGGTGAAACGGAAGCGACAAATAAGTCTGTCCTGGAGCGCGAATGAAACAGTCGAGACACGCGAACGGGAAATTAGCTTTGTTGCAGGGGACGAACTTTAACTCACTTTATTCGCTATTATTCTACCTCGCTGTTAGCGCTGCGGCGAATTTTGCGGCGTTTCTCATCGTGATGTGCCCACGACCTTTCCTTTATACCTCAGCACGTTTCTTGAATATCGTATGAAAGCACAAATGAATGAAACTAGGTGCGGCACATTTATAATCCGTTATCGGTTTTAAGAATGCGGTAGGCGATCGTAATAATACACTATACTGTATATCGTAATAATACGCTACGAGTATCGCGCTTACAGCCGTCCGTCCAATATATCGCAGACTGGTCATTAAATATTATATCGTTACGAATTTCATTGTATTATGCAAAGTATTCCGTCTTCATTAATATCGATCTCCCTTCCTTAGCCTTAGGACGGCAAGAGTTGAATAATTTATGAGCTTTAAGCAATTGAAAGATTTTAATTTACAGATATCACACAAATATTGTAGTTTCGCACACGTAACGAGATTATTTTTACAAAACTGTAATTTATAAGTAAAGAGAGCACGGTTTACATGACGCTTTTCTTTATCGGCCACAGACATGCCATTCTGCTAATGGCTTTTTAAAAAAATT